>NC_072734.1:88669590-88971860 GCF_026930045.1 Uloborus diversus | reverse complement strand
CAAAAGCGTAATTTTTATTCAAAATATCTAATAAAATTAATTTGGGCTTTTCTCATAGATATCTATTCGTAAAAAAAATAATGGAAAAAATCGGAGATATGACGGCACGACCTGCTATTTAATTTAGGCGGTTGACGTGGAATGATCCTAAACAGATAATGTAAAAGAATAATCAAACGCTAGGTTTATTTTCAACTAAAGTTCGTAAAAGTACTAGCTGAGATCAAGCGTTAAAAAGTGTCATCTTCCCTTTCACTTTGCTATAAATCCTACCTCAAGAAGTTCGCCGAAAATGGTTAAAGTGTATGCCTGTTGAAACTTCCTTACAGACAAATGCTCTTAAAAAGGGGGAAACTGGCACGTGGCACATTTTGTTGCTGAAATCGTGAATTAGAGTTACTGAGGCGATTTACTTGGCGGTGCGTAATACCCCGACTCTCTCTCTTATCACTTTCTCTCTTAATATATATATATATATATATATGTGTGTGTGTGAGAGAGAGAGAGAGAGAGAGAGAGACCAGTGTTTTTTGTGGCCGATCTACAGCAAAAACTACCGCATGAAATCGAACGAAATTTGATACATATACGTGCCCTTATGTGAACTTGTGCCCATTGGTTTTTGGTGCGAATTCCTCCAGGGGGGGGGGTGAGCAATGGAACGTTTTTTGAGTTACGCGTGCCTGCTATTCCCCAAGATGTAACTGGCGGAATCAAACAAAATTTTGTCCATATATTGCCCTTAACATGTACAGGTGGCAAGGTTCGAAAATATCACAAAAATACCCGATATTTTGATACATATCGGATATTTTGATATCCTATATTTTCAATACAATTATTCATCACCCCCCCCCCCAAACGTAAGTCTTCAAAACAGTAGCATCCTCAAATAACTCTTTATTTTCTAATTTTGTTATTACAATATGTAGACATCAAATTCAGGATTCTTTCATTATTTATAGCTAATATTTCTTTTAACACTTTTCTCAATTTTAATGGAGTTAATTTAGCATTAGCTGATCTTTCATTTATTCTTCGTAAGCTACTTTTAAACAGTTATATGATTCAGCACTAAAAAATATGCATCGTTATAAGACATTTTGTGACCAACAATTAATTTTTAGCTTTTCACTTTTAATATGAATTAAAATTGTCACATTTCTAATAATTTTGTGAATATAAAATACAAAATTAATATTATATTACTTTGTTATATTGATGATGTATAAATACATCATAGGAGAAAAGTACACAACTTTTTGGTTGTTTTTAATAACAAAGGAACAATATTACTATGATTATTTTAATTTTTATGTTGAAAATACCGTGGTTAAAAAAATAAATATCGGAAATATCAAAATATCATGATATTTTCAAAATAAATATCCGATATATATTGTGATATATATCGGTGAGCCCTGACAGGTGCTGGTTCAATTTTGGTGTCAATAGCTCAAACGAGGGTTCATCTGTAGAACGTTTTTCGTCGTCACATGTGACTGCTATATCTCAAGAAATAATGAACGGAATCAAACAAAAATTCGTCGACAAGTAGTCCTTAGAGGGTACAAGAGCCGATTCTATTTTGACGTTAATAGCTGAAAAGGGGGTGGTGCAATCGAACATTCTTTCTTTTTCATTGCAAGTGCCTTATCTCAAGAAATAATGCTATGTTCTGGATGAAATTTGAAATAAATTTGAACTTATATGTAAACAGGCGTTGGTTCAATTTTGGCGCCAATCCCTCCAAGTGGGACTGATCTTTTGAGCAATCACATTGTTCTCATTTGACTGTTTTGGCTTCCTTTGATTTTATTCCCCCCCCCCCCCGCCTCCCTCTGCGACACCACCGTCGACCGGCCTCACAATGCTGCTTCTCTAGCGAAAACCGTCTCCAGATTGCGTCCTTATCCTATACACACACGCACACGCATACATGCACACCTACACATACACAACAACACACACACAGACAGACATCTTCCAAAAATGGTCGAAATGGACTCAGCACACCTCAGAACGTTGTAATCCGTCAAAATTCGAAATTCGAAAATTTGCACGAAACCAATACTTCTTTTTATATATTAGATATAGAAGAAAGTAAAAATGCCACGAAATCTACAATGGTGTACGACAAGCAGACAATTTGTTCGCAGTGAATTTATTCATTAAACTTAATTCTTGCATTTTTTTTAAAATTTTTTTTTTTACTGCAATGTAAACTACAAATGCAATCAGTCCTTTTTTTTTTTAATTCTTGCCTCTCTAACTACGGAGATTTATAATTACATTTCGTGTTTCACTTTATTTAAAAAAAAAACTTTGTTTATTTTATACATAAGTATGTACTATAATTACAATATTGAAGAATCACATATCAAGTTTGATTAGCTTGAAATAATTTCTTATGTTTGTACTTGTGGAACTTTTCCGATAAATTAATCAAAAGTGAATCTTATTCTTCTGCTTCTTTTGGACGTCTGCATCGTAATTTATGGAGAAAATTCTTTAGAAAAACTCAATTCTTTATAAAACATATTGCTATTAACTATATACAATTCAAATAATTATATACTTTCCAGACCGCTTACGAAATCGACAGTCTCTTTTCTAATTAATTTCTTTTTTATTTTCCTTTTTCCTCTGTTCCAATTCTTTTTTTCTTCTATTCACTTCAGTTCAAAGAGGTAGAGTGAAAGGTTCATGCTCTCAAAAGTCCAAGGCTAAACTGAACTAATAGAAGATCAGTTGCGGCGATGTTCACTTTAATTCTATATTTATTTCCATGTAATAAATATCTCCACTTTCGTGTTTTACTCCTTTCAGGAAAGAAATTAATACTTCACACATATTTTTTAGACTTTTTTTAGAAACAAAATACTGTTGCAATTAAAATCAGGTTTGCTTAGTTTTGGAATAACTTTTGTTTTTAACATCGTCTACATTTCTTATTAAACTTTTGCTAGAAATTAGGCTAAAACTCATAGAATCATTCGAATGTTTTCCTTTTAAATATTTTACTTTTTTATACTCGAAAGCTTTCTTTACTTTCCCCGTTTCAGTTTTTTCTTTTTCAATAAAAGGAGTAAAGAAGTTAATTTCTTACTGATATTTGTTAACAAGAAGTTCCTTGTTACTACTTGAAAATCGATTCTGTTTCTTTTGCTAAATTAAGTAACCATTCTTCTGCAATCATCTCACGTACCAGGCTGTTGATTCGAGAGAGAATTGGTTTCACAATGCAACGATAAAAATTTAAAAGCGAAAAAGAAACAAAAAATAAAAGGCACTGGACAAATAAATAAATAAATAAATTCCGGACACATATTCGTGTCGAAACAAAAGACACTGAAAGAGAAGAATGGAGAGAAAAAGAAAAACTTAAATATAATAAATAGAATTTGAGACGACGAAACTGTTGGAAGCAACTAAACAAAATGGTGGAAAATGAACTGTTGTTATTCGAAAAGAGTATCACACGCGACGCGCTACCTAATGGAAACATTATGCAGTTGAAAACTTCAAAAATCCCCACCTTATCGCTCCGACATTTCGTGACGTTGTTCTACGTTTCACGCCGGGTACTTTTTTCCTTCTTTTTTCTTTTTTTTTCCTAGCATCTAATGCGGCAGAAATGAAGGCTTTGGAATAACTGAAGTAGAATCGAAGAGAAGGGGGGATGTATTTGTTCCAGCTTCTTCAGCGCTCAAGTGTTTACGTTGAAAAGTGAGACATAACACAAAGCAAAAATCAACACGGGCGTTGCAGCAAAGAAAGAAAAAAGGGGCAATCAAATTTGCGTGTTACATTAATTTCTGAATGAATCAAATATGTATCAAGGAGCCTTTCTTCATGAGACATAATTTAGTTTAATCATGCATATGTGGAAAGGAGAATTTTCAATTTAATTGTTAGTTTTTATTTCTCCGCGAAATAACCAATATATCTCATTTTTCTAAGTTTTAACATCTTTTGAATAATCAATATTTTTTAAGCTGTTTCATGTTTCGCAGTAAAAAATTAACTGAAAATATTGTTCTGCTCGTTGAAGTTTTATCGCAATGAATTCGATGTTTACTAATTAAATACAGAACATGTGGTACAAAGTATGTATGTATTAAAACACCTTTCTAACCTCTGAAAACGAAACAAAAAATCGTATAAAAAAAAACCTACATGATGCTGGGGTGTCGAAGACCCTTTGCACGAAAGCCTTTATTTCTTCAGATTGGAAAACAGCTTTAAAAGGGGCACCTTGTAAGCAACCAGCATTATCCCTAATACATAATACAGACAACTAGAACAAGGACGCAGTGAAGGGGTTAGAGCTCAATTCCACCCTCCCAGAACCCTTGATTATAACATATTTTGTCAGTTCTAATTTAGTACGTTATATGCATATAAAGACTTTTATGACCAACCCCAATAAGGGGAGTTATACAAATCTGTCTCTGAATTCCGTCACGGTAGAGCATTGAATTAAGTATGGAGAGATGGCGACACTATGACCACCTCCACGTTATGAACGAGGGAAAAAGGGGGAGAGAATGGGGTCGTTTCCAAAATTTTAAAAGTATTTTTTTTTTTGAAAGAGCATGCTTAAAAATATAGGATCTGACTATTTTTTAAATAATTTGTTCAAGTGCACATGTTCACACATGTTTGTACACATGTTGTTTTTAAAAAATTACTTAAATTGGTGGGCGTTTATTGTTTACATTTCTGTAGTGTGACATCACAAATGATGAAATGCCATTCAATGTTGCCATTCACGGAGAAAAATATTTAATTCGCATCTTTACTCACGTGTATTGGCAACGATACGGTTGATAGCAAGCGTAGAGCGCAATATTAAATTCGCTTCTTGATTATCAGAACGTAGAAACGTGGTAGAAAGATGTGCCAAATTGCATCATTTGTGACCTCATAAAGACCACGCCTGTTTTCAAAATCGGACAGTTTAAAAAATTAATCAAAAAATAACTGTTAGGAAAATAAAAGTATTTTCTGGGTTCATGTTATTTTTTTTACTCATTCTATCAAATTCAGTGACTAAAAGTAGTACTTTTGACTGAAGGAAACAATCCCATTTCGTGCTATCCCCTGTACCCATAGTAATTCGCTACCGACCGACAACAGACTTTTCGGCCGAAATACAACTATCGCGTACCTTGGGTGTACATGGTAAGCTTTTGATGTACTCGAACATAGAACCCGGAAACTTACGATCCCGACTTTGGATGCTGTAATTGTTGGTCACTCTATTTCATAATCACATTTATCATTTGAAGTCTGCCTTTTTTAATACTCAAAACCGTACTTTTAAGTACTTCTATTTATCCTTTTACTGTCACTACTTTCTTCTCACTCGATGAGGCTTCAATTTGTAGCAACTCTACTTGAACGTAGCTTTTATGTGCTCGTACTGTGAATGAATAGGACGTTCGTCAGGATTGTACCAAGAATTACGACTATACAAAGCCCCAAAATTTGGCAATTGGAAATTAACCACTAGACTCCCCACGCTCTAAAAGCTGATTAGAAATTATAAATAGACATGCAGTCTGACTGCCACACATTTTCCCACACATCTCTAATTTTTTCTTTCAAAAAACTTTAAAACCTTTATTGTATTAATTCTGTTTTCGACTTTTTTTTTAATCATCTGTTTCCTGAATATTATTCCTACGTTCATACATTTATTTGTTATAGTTTATAGCTGAAGATCACTTGCAAACGAAGCGACATAATATAAACTGTAGAGATATAGAACGTGAATTTTAGAATGTCAGTTCTCGAGAACGGGCATACTGTTTAACAATCTAGAAATTTGGAACATCTGTAGTTATGTGGTAATTATCGTTAGCTGTATTCGAAATTGACAGTTAAATATCCACAGCTAATGGAGATTATTACATAAGGGCAACAAGTAAGGAATTACCACGAAGTATCACGGTTTATTTTCTGTTAAGCATGGAATGTAGGGGAAAGTGAAATAGTTAAGTTTACTTTTACAAAATGGGACAGTTGGAAATTTGTTTTGAAAATTACACTACAAGAAGAAAAAATAATGTAATACACATGTGTTGAAATATTATTTTTTACTTTTGGCAGTGAATTTTTTCCTTTGAAAAAGTGGAAATTTTTCACGTTACGCGACGTATGCGGTAAAGTAAAAAGTTTTTTCTTTTGTTCGAATTAAATATTTTTCTATTTGAGTACTAAAAATGCTTTTCATAAAACGAATGTATAAATAAACGAACGAATGAATAAATGAATAAATAAGGAATTAATAAACGAATAAATAGATTACTTAATAAATAACAAACATAAAAAAATAATTTTATAAATAAAACAGAGAATAAACGTGTGTATGTATGCATGTATGTTCCCTATACAAATCCAGTTTACGTCGGATCTCGATCAAATTTGGCAGGGAGGTACTTGGGCACCCGAGAAGGAACGTAGAGGATTTTCAAACGTCAAAAAAGTACCGAACCGTTCGAATTATAGTTTTAGGGACCGAAAATGGTTTAAAATGGCTCTTTCTACCCGAAATAGCTATCTGACCAGTTCAATTTTAACGCCACTGGAAAGTCTGCGAAAAATATCCATGGAGTTTATTTACTTCCTTCGAATTAAAAAAAAAAAAAAAAAAAAAAAACAAGAATGCTAAAGGAACAGCATTTTCATGTCGGAAAATTGTCTGCGCAATCTCATTTTAAATTGGCGTAAATAAAACCATGCAGAAGGTTGCCACATTTTTTTTTTCTCGACTGTGATTAAATAAAAATTTGTTTTTGTTTTGAGGTAAAAAGTTCCCCCTTTTGATTATTATTTTGCGATTTATCTTTTTTCTTCTTTTTGTACTGTCAGCAGAGGATAATCACGGATTTTAATTGTATTTATGAAGAGTTTCGTTTAATTATTTTATGGAATTTTTGATTTGCCGTTTTCTTTCTTTAAGAATAATTATTTTGACCGAAAATTTTACAATATTTATTTTTTTCTCTAATTGAAGCTTGATTGCCGAACATGCGGCACTTGACATAACTTTTATTTTCGAGGTAGATCATACAAAGCCTGGAATGCAGCTAGTGTGTGAATAGAATAGTGAATGAATAAGAAAATAAGTGAATTAATGAAAAAGTGAGTAAAAACTGCATTCATTTGTCTACTGTTACAGACACCAGCACACAACCCCTTGTGTTGACAAAGCTCTACAGCATCCTGTTCATAATGCTATATTATCATTTTTATTATTTATTTAAATTACAAATAAATTTCTAATATAACTATTTTCGTGTCCCTCGGAGCCCAGAGAAGTTTCTCTGTCTGTCCTTACAGTAATAAGAGTCTACAATTTTCTAAAATACCTTATGCTCCCCGAACATTTACCCACCACAGAAGTAGCTCCGATATTTCTTCGTAAAAATGCCCTTTTAAATAACTTCCGATCCATCAGACTTGCGCCATTTTGAACCTCAGCTCAATTTTCTCAAAGAGAGAGTGATAGGGAATTCGAACGGAGGGGTAGAATACCTCCTTCCCCCCTCTCTTGAAAGAATGCTTTTAAGAGTATGAATAGTAATGAATCGTAAAAAGGCACAAATGCCTGGGATTTTTCGCTGTCAGGTCGATGCACAAAATCCTTCTGCTAGCATAAATCAAATATGAAAATATTTTCAAAAAGGTTTTTGCGTGCCAGTCTTTTGTTTCGAAGAGAATTGATACTCTTGGGAATCGCTCCCTTTTCCTCCTTCCCTCGTGTAAGGAGATGTTAAGATATGCTCTGAGACAATGGCGAACTTTGTTTTTGTTTAGAATGCATGGAGAGAAATTAATGTATTTGTCGTTGCTTTCGATACATAAATTTGAAAAAAGTTTTTTTTTTTTTTGCAGAAGCAAGATAAATTTACTAGCTATGTGAGTGTTACAGAAAAACAAACTAAGGTAATAATATTATCGCAATGTGAAATATTAGATGAGAAATACAATGTAAAAGTATTTGTAAGTGAGATTAAAATAAGATCAAGATCTCATGAAAGGTTTGACACATTATATCCAACTATGGCTCTAGTGTATATAAATTTTAAAATTGGGTATAGGGGAAAACGCCGTCAGCCGAAAAAAGGTAATTTTGAGAAAAACGCATTTGAATATTTGACTGATTTAATCCCTCCCCCCCCCCTCAATACCGATTACTTTTAAACAAATATTTCAACTGGTAGTTCAAGATACGGGGTTTTGTACGAAAGATTATAGGGGTATGCGAAATTGTGATTTTTAGTTTCTACTAGACGGCATTTTTATTTCGTTTCGTTGAAAAAATTGACTGATGTGGTTTTTCTTCTGCACCAATAACCAAGGACGCTCCAAACTCAATTTTTTAGGAGGGAGGAGAGTTCTTAATTTGTGGAATAAAAATACGAATTTCACCGAATTTGAAAAAAAAAAAATTTCCCTTGCCACATCAAATGAGAAAATAACATCAGGCATCAACAAACAGAAAAAGTGCAATGCATCTCAATACTGTCTCCAAATTTTCCTAACCCTCATTCAAAAGTTCCCGAACAATAACTTTTTTGGAAGGTCCCTGTCACCTCCCGTGACCTCATAGCGGCGCCTCGGCCTTCAACTGGTTAAGCAAATGATGATGTCGTGTCCATAGATTGTGCCAAATACTGTCGAAAGTCCGACGGACCGCAGCCGCCAGCTTCGGTGCATCAGGACTGTACGAGGGTCTCCTGCAGCAGATCTCTGTCTGGTAGCAAGTCGAGTTTCAAGATCGCTGCAGTAATGCTTGGGCATTCAAAGATGTGTCTTGGTCTGAGTGAGTTGGGTCTCTGGGCAGTTCTTGTCCCGTCAGGAAGTATTTTCATTTTCTTGTAATGCTCTGTTCTGAGTCGGGCGAGTGTGGTCGTGATGTCTCTAGGGAAGTCGAAGTCGGTTATCAAAGGTTTCTTTAAGGGCTGGTTTAGAAGTCTGCATCTGACCACTGCGTTCGCATTTGCAAGTGTGATGGTGGGGAGAGGTTGGTCAAGACCACGTGCCTCTTTAGCCAGTTCAACCGCACACTCGTTCCCCTCGATGCCTACATGTGCGAGTATCCACTGCAACACGCAAGATTTCCCTTTCCAATGCATCTGATCGAGATCGAGCAAGTTGTTTATGGTGGTGGTGATTCTTGTCTCTCCATTTCGGATGGCCTCTAGAGCTGATTTAGAGTCTGAGAAGACAACTAGTCCCTCAGCAAGATTCACAGCTTGAGTATTAGTTACATAAAAAGTGATAGCTTTCTTGAACGCCAAGAACTCACTAGTGAAATTAGAGGAAATTAATATAAGTTAATTTTAAAGCTGAATTTTTCTCCGCTTGGAAGAGTGAAAAGGATGCCTGCTCCACCTCCATTGAGGAATTTGTCTGAAGAACCATCAGTAAAGGCAATAGCTAGGTTTTCTTGTGAAAGCTTTTTTATGGTTTCAAGTGCCTTTTGTTTGTGTAGAATGGGATCCTCTTTTTTCGAGCATGGTTGGAGCAAGTTCAGATGAATGGTCGTGTTAGGTGGTGGTGTTCTTGGAAAAAGAGGTTCCAGTAGGGGGGGGGGGGGGGGGGGGGTAAATCAAGGGATGAATGCTCCAGATTTGTTTGTCTTTGAATATCTCCATCTAACTGGAGAGTTGATGATCTTTTAGGTTAAGCAGATATCCAGCAATTGTTGACGTTTGAGGTAAATTTAAATTAAAACCGTAGGAAAATTGTAGGAGATTATAAAACAAAAATACTGATAGGAAGCTAACGTTCATCAGTTTTCTCTGCCTTTGTTAGCTAGTAGTATAGCATCGTCGGACTTTGATAAAGAAATATGCTTCAGTCTTGAAATGCGTTAATGTTATTGTGAAATAAAATAGCTTCCAAAATAAAAGCCGGATTTCGCAAGAACTGGGAGAGTAAGGTACGTTGCCGGAGATGTTCAACAAGAAGGACATTGTAGCACATCACGACAATACAGACCTTACAGGTTTAGCAACTCTACAGAAAAATGCGAACTGGGTACGGAAATTCCCTTGCACCACTATTCTCTCCAGACCTTACTTCCTTCGATTTTTATTCACTCCTCTCTTTTGTATGCCTCGAAAAGCAAGATGGTCGTCAAAAAAAGATTTACACATTGCATTCACGCATTTCTTCGAAAATAATGTATCAACTATGGAAATTATATAGCGAAGTAATTATTCTATGAATTGTAATTAAAACTGCATCATTTCCTACCACGCCATTGACATACAGAACTTAATGGTGTTTAGATCTAATAATTCGACGAAAAAGGGTCTTTCTCACCAAGATTGCTGTAAACCGAAAATTAGCATTTTTTTCTTAGAAAAAATAAAGAAAGAAAAATGCAATGCAGCAATATTGTTTCCCTTTTTTTCCTAACCGTCAATCAAAATTTTATAAAATAGGAACTTATTATTTTCCTTTAGTGTCATATCTTGAAAAATGTTTTTTTATTTCTTTCTTAGATCGATGGTACTGGTATCAACAAGCGAAATCTCAACTACTGCGGAACGCCGAAGACGATCGAAACTATAATGTTGCCAAGAACATTATATTATTTATTGGAGATGGCATGGGAATGACAACTGTAACCGCATCACGCATATTGCGGGGGCAGAAAAAAGGACAAACGGGAGAAGAAAACGAACTTGCTTTCGATAAATTTCAGTATGTGGCTTTGGCAAAGGTGAGGAATATTAATTTTTGTAGAAGTTATTGTTTGCGTATATGACTAAAATTAAATGAGTTGAATCATTTGATGAAAGCATCTTTCTGGTTTGAATTACCATTGATGAATAAATTGCAAATAAAGTTTCTGATTGCCTGCATTTTCCAACCAACCACGAAATCAAAATTCTGATCTTCAGGCATACGTTTTGACGGGCAGAGTAGAGTAGCGGTTAAGCGTTGACTTCTTAAATCCAAAGTCGTAGGTCCAGACAAGTTCAAACCTGCCTCCAGTCGGTGGGTTTTCAAGACCTAAAATAGTTAACATCCATGTCGTATGATTGTGCGGCATGTAAACGATCCTTTGAGTATTTTGTTCAGCCTTGAATACTTATGGTAAAATGTTTCTAATGCAGTTTCGTCCCGTAAGAGCCCATGTGCCTCCATCTAGTGAGAAATATGGGCTTAAAAATTTTCCTGATAATCGCTATCCGGCGATTCATTTCTTATGAAAGAATAAATGGCAGCTCTCTAGAATGAACTAGGTCTGCAAATGGTGAGAAACCAATACGAAGCCCCATTATTTCAAAAAAAAAAATGCTAAAATGGAGCCCGATATTTTAAAACGATAATACTTTAGTGGGTAGGTAAACGGCAGTATCTACAGAAATGAATTTATGAGATATTTGAAGAAATGTGTGGAGGATTCCATACTAATAATCGGGAAATGTTAAAATTAGGCGCATTTTTCGCACTTCTTTTCAGCGGAAACCAAACAAGCAATCTTGTACAAAGTTATATATAACTTACAATAGAAGACAAAAATGCAAAAAAAAAAAAAAAAAAGATATTTTTTAATTATCCATTACCTGATGACGACAGAATAGGCTAGTATCAATTACGCAATTGACATAACATCGATCACTTTACAATATTGTCTAAATCTCACAAACTTTAACAGCAATCATAGAAAAACACATGGCTCTTTTTTTTCCCTACTGCACACAGGTTTTCTTCGGTAGTTGTGTCCAATCCATCACAGATTTAAAAATTTTAAACAATCGTCATTTGTTTCAAAATAGCTACACGCTAATGTTACGAAAGATAGGAAGTGTTTTCCTCTAATATTTCATTTTAAACTAATTTTGTTTTGTTCTAAATAAAAATACAATGAAATCAAAGCCCTGAATCACAATGAATGTCCTTTTCTTGAAGTCAAATATCAGCATTGAATAGTAGGGATATTACGTTTTGCTCTTATGAAGAGTTTGGTGCATCCCAAGTGCCAGCTTATTTCAAGTATTTCGTTGTTTCTAAAAGCGACTCGTGTTGTCAGTAGTCTAGTTACCTTTACAACTCAGTGCTGAAGGAAGCAGTTAAGAGTCAGCCTTCTCCTTGCAAACACAAGAACTAAGTCTTGAATAGTAAAAACTTATTCTAGTTTCCGCTATAATAAAAAAAAGGAAAAAAGGAAGCTACTTCATGCTAATTTCATAAAGCGTAGAATAACGGATTCAGCTATTAAAACTAAAAAGCACAAGGTAATCTTTATTTTTACTAAAAACCAAACCAAATGTAAGATTAGTGTTTTTAATTCGGTACACGCATGTGATAAAATTTTAATGTTCACGTATTTTCAATGCTTTTTGCTGCAATTTTATTTTTCTGATTTCTGTTCTCTTTTCTGATTTGATGTATAATTTTTTTCCTAGACGTACAACACAGACAGTCAAGTTGGGGACAGCGGGGCCTGCGCTACAGCCCTTCTATGTGGAGTCAAAGGCAGGTTTGAGACAGTAGGGCTGGATGACTCTGGAAGATATGACCGATGTAGTAGTAGTCTACAGGCTCGAGTCCCATGTTTAGCGGACTGGGCACAAGGAGAAGGTTAGTGTGTTTATGTAAATAGTAGCTGAAGCAACAACAAAATAACAACATTAAAATTTCATGAATAGCAATTAGATAATAGATACGTTTTCCATCGCCGTGGGGAACCATTTTGTCGCATGTTTTGTCTGATCTCTTCTTATCCAGAAGTTCATTTCTTTTCCTTCAAAAATGTTATTAGTCATTCCAACTCTCATGTCTGTAATTCAAACTGCTTTTTATTGACTAATTTCAATTGAGGCAGTGAGAAGCAAAGGGATGTAAGTGCTAAAGTTAAAAATTTGGAGACAACTTGTGCAAATAACAGGGGAACCTCTAGTCTGCTTTGGGGCAAAAAATGATTCTAGTAGCTCTGGTGGATGCTGCTATACAGTATGATTTGGGAAAGAAAAGTCCATGGAAGCCTACCTAAGATCTGAACTCTTGAAAATCTGAAACTTGAAAAAGTCCACTTACATCCCTTTGCTTCTCGCTGCCTTGATTGATGTTGTTATTGTATGTTACTTCTCGCACAAGGGCAAGCATTTTATTGCGCAACATCGATAATGTTATTATTGCTACTACAGTATCCTTAATTTTACATTTATGTATACTATTGTAAAGTATTATCTTCGATTGCATACTATATTAAACTTCTCTTTTAATTGATAGTTTTATTTAAATGGTACATTTTTGAATTTTCTGTCAACGGAAGTCAAATTGCAGTATTTTTTAAATATCTTTTTCAAAATTACTTTAAACCGGAGAACCGGGATTGATAGTTTGATTGCTTGTCACTTGGGACAGACAAAGTCTCTCCGTTTCCAGTCTATTCCGGTAGCAACGTTTATTTAGTTTTGTTGCTATCGGAATCATTGAGATTTAACCTTACTTTTCATATTTTTTAACATTAAGCTGTAAATTTGAGTTATCTCATCCTCTCCTCCCTGCCCCTTCGCACGAACGCAGAAGCCGTAGATTGTCTACGGTTGACAATTTCGTGCCGAAAAGGACTTTTTCCTACTAAAAACTGTTAAAACTCAGTTTTAATTCAAAAAAAAAAAAAAAAAGAAAGAAAGAAAAGAAAAGAAAAAAAAACACGAAAAAGTAAACAAAACTAACCTCCCCCCCTTTTTATTTTCGTCGACTACAATTTGTCCTAAATTATTACAGTATTTCATAATTCGGTAGAACGTATTTATTGACGAGGAAACATGAAGGCCATCTATTTTGTTGGTTTCGTCTATGCAGTAAAGGGTATGTTCGAATAGAGCAGTTAACCGGTGACTAACCAGGCGGGTACTAATAGATCTACCAGTTGATAAAAACTAATGGAAACATCCTATGGGACTCTATTCAAACATACCGATGATCATAAAAACAATTCTTAAAATACTAAAAAATCGCCCGTCAAGGTATGACGGACGAAAATTGCTTCTACATTTGGACGAAGCCATTTCCTGTTTGGTGATATTTTGATAGTTGAAATTTTAACCCTAACTCTAGTGGATTAACCCTAAACTCCAGTAGATAGCGTTCATAGTTGACTGCTTTTTCGTTTCTTCATTCCCCTGAAATGACATAGTCTTACCAGTAAAACAGTTAATGTACTGGATCGAGTTCAGCCCTGTCACAATAAAGCCTTTTCCCTGCATGTTAAGCATTATCACAGCACATTATCAAATTATCATGCCGTGGCGCGAGTTACATTGTTGAAACTCGCGGTTACTTGATCATTGGCTGTTATATACAGGTAGTTATCAAAATAATAGAAACACTGAGACAAATGTGGTGTTGGGAATCGCTACTCTGCCATAAATGTTCTGTTGATAAAGGTGCCTTCTGACTGTAATCACTTACACTGATGAATCCAGATTGTGATTGAGTACTGTGGTCACTTTTGCTACTAATGTTCGTTTTTTAGGCATTACAATCCGCTTCCATACCCGTCGGTTTCTTTCACTAAGCTTCTTTTTCCATCCACTATTTTGCTTTGCCGAGCTTGTCTTACCGTGTTGTGTGTATGCTGTCATGACTTAAGATACTGTACCTCTAGAAACGCCAAAAAGTTGAGATGTTTCAGTTGGTACACTTGCTCCAGCTAGACGCATTCCAACAATTTGGCCTCTTTTAAAATTTAAGAGGTCCGACATTTCACGCGCTTGAAAAATATCCAAGACGTCCAGAACTTCAATTGAGCCACCATATGCTACCAGAATATATATATTGCTACTCATAAAAAAAACCGGAAATCTAGTTTTATTCTTTATTTCTTACGAAGTATAGTCAACAATGTCACTTTTATTCACAGTTGTTTCCATTATTTTGATAATTACCTGTATATATGAGGATACTACACTTACTTCATAAAACGCTCTTACCCTATTTACTGCTTAACAAAAACAAAAACCGAAACATTTTCTATTAAGATATTACACGCGCACTTGCGCTCGGAAAATACAGGAAACTGTCTTCAATTGTATTTCGCCTTGCACGTCCTAGCACACACAGCAATACCATCAGAGTCATAAATAGAATTTAAAAGCCATTACTCAACCCATTTTAAGACCTGGCGATTGGTTATTAATTCCATTCAGCGACGATGGAAGCGTTTAAATGGGATCAGCTGCGGAGAGGAAAAGAGGATCTGCTCTAATCGAGCGGTCTAACTACGACGCGGGATTTTATTTGGGATGAAATTTTAATTGCCATGGGTTAATTCTGCCCCCGGTCGTGTCGTAGATGGCGTGTTACCAGATCTGCATTTAGATGTGCGAGTCCGGGAGATGCACGAAATGTTTTAATAATTCACAACGAATGATTTCAAATTTATCGGAACTTATCTCGCTGGAACATCGTTGGAATGTGTGGCCATTAAGATTATCGTGAAAAATATTATACACAGAGGATTATCAAATGAGTGTAATTAAATACATAAGTACGACAGAATTTTAGAGGGTTTCTATTATTCCTTGTTCATTAGCATCATCGTTGAAAACGAAAGCTTTTTAAAATAGTAGTAATAAATAAATAAATAATAAAGAAGAAAAGAAAAACAATAGACAAGTGCTTCGGGATCCACAAGCATTAACCAACAAATGCACAAAATGTTATAATAATTCAGAACGAATGATTTTAAATTATTTTTTGAATGTATGGCCAATAATAATATCGCGAAGAATAGTTTGCACAAAAGATTATCAAATGAGTATGATCAAATACATACTTTCGACCAGGGACGCTTCGAACAGAAAATTTTGAAAGGGGGTGGATATACTCTATTTACCGAAAGAAATTACGAATTTTTTCAAATGATAAAAAAAATCATGCTCACATAACTGCATTTAATAAGAAGAGATATTAGGCATTATTAAAAAATAAAATATTGTGACGGGCCATTCCACGAGAAAGGCGCAAAAAATACACATAAGATTATAACTTGTTAAACAGAAAAAAAGTGTTCATTAATATTTTAAAGTATTTTTTTCTGTATTGTGCTTTTTCAATGTTCATTTATTCATTAATTTTATTTTTTTCTGCATGTTTACATGTCTTTTAGAATAATATCAAGCATCTTGCGTTACATCCTGTCTGATGTAAGCGTGTAAGCTTATTTTAGAGTTACAATAATAGGGTCTGGTGGGGGAAAGTGGTCAATGGGGTAAAGTGGTCATACTTCATATAAATGGCTATAGCTTTGATATAAGTGTTCGAATGAATGTGAAAATTTTATTTTAGATTAGGGCAGTTAAAAACTACATTTTGAATACAAAATTTTACAACTGGCAAAATTTTATTTGGTAAAAAAAAAAGCATTTTGCGTGAATATGAAAAATTTTAAAATCAAAACACCTATTTTAACTTCCTTGGGAAATTTTGTTTGTTAGAACTAGGAGCGGATTGACTGCACAGGAAGCTTCCTACATGTCTCAAGAACTCTTACTCATTAGCAGTTAGCTGAATATGTTTTAGATAATTTTTTAGAACAATTTAAGTAAGATGGGGTAAAGTGGTCATAATATTAGGCTTAACGAATATTGTTCATCTAATGTCACTTAATCTTTAAGTATAAGGCAGATACAAGTTAAATATTAATTTTACTTAATATGTATTTTTTTTACAGTAAACGGGGTTAAATATACGAGTATATGCGTATATATACGCATATATACTCTTGTTCACATAAATACGCCAATAAGTACGTATATGTGTATCTGCAAGTAGTTTTTATTCGTACAGCTATACATTCTACTATACACGTATCTGTTGCTTATACTCGTATATGTAAGAACACTTATATACTCCGGTAGACACGTATATACGCGTACGTACTCGAGTAGACACTTACATACAAGCATAAGAAATACAAGTATACAGGGTGAGTTTAAACTCTTGAGCAAATTATTCAAACGTGTTAGAGGGGAGGATAAGAAGCAAGAATCACATAAGGAACATATAGTCACAAACACAATGCTGACGCGCTACATGCACGCAAAGCCAGAAACTGATGAATGCAAAAAAAGTCACAGATTTATATATTACACAAAGACAATTTTACACAACATTTTAGGTCTTAAGAAAGTTTTAAAGCGATTGATGAAATTTGCGGCCTGCAGCTGTAATACATGCGTCGCATTCACAGATCACACTCTCTGTTGCAATAACGAGACTTTTGAAAAACTTTCATCAGCCGCTGCGCCTTTGTTGCGATGCGTGTGTTAGAGCTACTACAGGCTGTAACTTTTAACAACTTCTCTAAATATTTCTTAAAAGCTAAAATGTTAGGTAAAATCATCTTTGTGCAAAAAATTTGTGCCATGCTTTGTGTCCATCAGTTTGTGGCTTTGTGTGCATGTTGCACGTCAGTGATTATAGCTTCCTTATGATTCTTTGCTTCTTATCCTCCCCTCTCACACCCCTTTGATTTTTGCCCAAGAGCTCAGATTCACTCTGTAGGCCGACATGTATATAAGCGTATATTCTCGTGTATACATACATGTACTGGTGTATACATGTAAATGTACGTATATACGTCTATACAGGTATATAATCGTATTTACACGCATACACGCGTATATACTCGTGCTTCCATATGATATATACGTGAGTAGACACGTACAAAGACGCACTGGATGTATCCACGAATTAACTCGTGTATACTCGTATATGTATGTATACTTATATATGCATATATACGTCTACTATACACATATATACATTCAAGTATGCACGTATTTTCTCGAGATACAAGTGTATACGCGCATATGATGTTCGTTTATACGCGTATATACTCGTATATACACGTGACACGTATATACATGTAACACGTATATACTCATGTAGACACGTACACACTCCTGTAGGTAATCACGCATATGCTGATATACTCACATATATGCTTATATACTCGTATATACTTGAGTAGGCTCGTGCATGCACATATCTGATGTGTACATGTATCTACTCATATAGGAATGTGTGTACTTGTGTGTAACAAACGACACGTATATATTAGTGTATACACGCATGTATTCGTGAATGTACTTGTAACTATAAAAATAGCCGAAAGGTACATATTTTTGTATTAGGGTGTATTAGGGTTATCTATAATGTTTTTGCAGCTATTTTTAACTATGACCACTTTACCCCATGCTATGACCACTTTCCCCCAACCCATACGGTAAAGTGGTCATAAAAACATAGGGAAAAGAAAGTGCTATAAAACTACTAAAATCAATAGTTTTCTTCCTAAAATTTAATGTACCGTGTTCTTTAATAATGCAATGTAAAATAACAACAAAAAAAGTTGAAGTGTTTAAAGAATTTATTGTATTTATTATCCACCTAAGTTGAAAACCTACGATTTTATGACCACTTTACCCCACCAGACTCTACTTATTGAACGGACAGGGTACTCATAAAATAGTAGAAAGTGTTACCTAAGACTGAAATAATGTAAAATATCAACGTTTAAAAGCTCAATTTTGTAAGGAAAATTTTAAGTGACGTGTGTTGAGGTTACAAGAAGCCGCTGTGCCAGTGCATAAAGTTGTGCTCCTCGAGATATTAGTCACTCTAATTAAGCCGCTTCATAAAAGAAGAGGAAACGAATTTTTATCTTTTTCCAGCGGTTTGTATGATTTTAACAGGAATAAGGGGGGAAACTTAATGGAAAGTATGGAATCAGAGCAAAATCATAAAACAAGACACAGTATAAAAAAATTCATTTACACAAAATAAACAACTTAAAAAACAAGCCAATGGTGGAAGTTAACACAAATTGATTGAGCCAATAAGAACCGAGAATAATAGTACGTAAATAAAGATGAAGTAGCATTGCAGTAATCAAAACTAATTAATTTTGAACAATGAAACAATATAGTAAAATAGAAAATAAACAACTTTTAATCACAAAAACTTACAGATTACTTCATGCACGTGTTTCGGGGTTGCAAGAAACTCCTTTTTCAATACAAAATAATTGAGCTGAGGGATGAAAAGACATCCGTCAAAATTTGGCTTTTGTCGGATATCTTTTCATCCAGAAGCTCACTTTTTTTTCATTGGAAAAGGGGTTCTTTGTAAGCCCGAAATACGTGTATGCAGTAGTCTGTAAGTTTGTGCAATTAAACGTTGTAGTTACTTTTTTTTACTTTTCAAGCACGTATATAAATACTCATACTTCCAGAAGACAATTGTATTTAAAAATAAAACAATACAGTAAATTTAACATCATTCTTATCTATGCACAATTTTTTTTTCTGCCTGTAAGTATTAAACATAAAAATTCAGAGGGTTCTTAACACAAAGGAGAACAAAATCAGAGTAACTGAGTATCAAAATACTGTCGTAATTTGCACTGCACACGAACGTCCGGCTGGTCGAATGGTTAGAGCCCTGGGCTGATAACCCAAAGCTTGCGAATTCGAGCCCCAGATGTGACTTTACTTTCTTTTTTCTTTCCTTTCTACAACCCAAATTCAAAATAACAGAATACTTCCCAATTTTTAGAAAAAACATTCTAACCAGATATTAGTGCAAACTAGGTATTTAAATGAACGTGCCACCTTTCTCAGACCTTAAAGTGTGCATTTCATTTCAAATATACTCAATAAAAAATAATCTCAGGCAGAATAATCCAAAAGCTTATAGTGATGAAGATTTATATTGAGTCAAAACATTAGAATATTCAAATTAAAGGGGGGGAAACACTTTCAAAAAAAAAAAAAAAAAAACAACAACTATCGATACTAGAATGCGTCATTTTTTGCTGGATAAAATACTTTAATCATTTCACACAGGGATTCTACCACCTGTTTACATTAATCGTTTCTGATATTGTTTTCATACCCTCTTAAATGCGGCAACGAGCTCAATTTTGTTGGTGGCGGCAGGTCTTGAACCGCTTTTGTTAGATTTGACGGTACCACAAATTCTTGATCGTATTGAGATTGGTAGAGTTGCTTGACTAGTTTAATACCGAAATTACTCTTTCTGTTTAAAATCTATGAGTTGATTTAGAGATGTGACACGGAGAAGAATCTTCCTTAAAGATAAAATGTGTCACTAAATGTATAACTGCTGTGCCACAGATGAAGAATCATGAAGTATTATTGATAAACAGCAGAAGTCACGCGTTGTTTTATCTTAAGATATATATAATTTCCCAATTCCAGCAGCCCTAATGCACCCACAAACCAAAAAGGATGTGTCAAAGTGGAGAGAACGTCTTACACAAGATTTGTCATACGCTTTTCTTTTTAAACGTCAAACCCGCACATTTTTTTCACAGATATTTCAAAAAATGATTCGTCACTGAATATAATACTTTTCCAACATTGTTGCCCCAGTTTGTGCTTCTCTTTGCTCCAGGAGAGTCGTGCACGTTTCTGCTTCATGTTTATTTCTGGTCTTTCTTCGTTAGATCCGCATTTGCATTTGCAGTTTTTTGCAACCTTCCAAGTGTAGTTTGCGCGGATAAGATAACTATACGCTCTGTCCAACACTTATGGACGTAAGAAGCATTTTTCAACGATTATTTTGGACAATTTACTATAATTTGGGTTCATCTCTGCCAGGTGTTACAATTTTTCTACCTCATTTACTTCGGTTACTTTTTAATTGGTCAGTCCTTCTATGTTCCTTTAAAATCTTACATACCATAGATTCTAAAACTATTTAAATTGAGTTGGATAATTTTTTTCCTAACTTTAAGAAATGATACAATATGTAACTTCTCTTTTTTCTTTATTTATCACCTTGACGACTCATTTTGAGCAATAAAAGACTTTTAAAAGAGCGTAAAACTATCCGGGTGCCAAGTTCCATACTTGTGACAAACTAAAGGGTAACAGGTATGCAAATATTTTCGCTGCATTTTAAAATTCACATTGAATGAATAGATTATTCTATACATTTTTTGACCCATGCCTTTGGTTCCATCGTCCGGGGGGTCCGCGTAGCGGGTTCCCCGCACGACTGTAAAAAATCTATCGATTTTTCCAGTGTGTTAATGATCCATAAATTGTTAAAATAATATCTGCAAAGCTGCTTAAATTGATTTATCCATTCATGAATAAAGAGTTTTAGTCTTTTTAACTTGCATGCGTCCATTTTTCCTGACTCAGAGACAAGTTTTGTTCAAATAGTTTTGATATTCTATTATTTTGAATTTGGATTGTATAAGTTGTAGAAATATGTAAAGTAGAAATATGTCAATATATATGTAAATAGTCTTGATTCTTCTCGAATGTCCTTAATTTCTGTATAATAACCCTCTCTCGAGCTGAGAGTGAAGAGTTGTAACTTGGCAGCCAAATAGCTCGTTGGGTTGGAATAAAACCTGCTTTCATCTGAAATGTGTGCTTAATCTACGTGACAAAGTATGACTGCTTATTGTAGTCACGTGTGATGCCTATTTCTGTTAATATGACATAACTTCTGCATTTAAGGTAAGAGCACCGGATTGGTGACAACGACCCGCGTCACACACGCCACCCCGGCCGCCATGTACGGACACTCGGCCAGTCGTTATTGGGAGAGCGACGACAAAATTCCGCAAGACGATCGGCAACACTGCAAGGACATTGCTCGACAACTGGTGGAGAACGATCCGGGGAGAAACATCAACGTGAGTTCTTTTAGTCTTGCACAAATTACCATCTGCTCAACGGGGTCGTTTCCGAAATTTTAAAAGTATTGTTTCCTGAAAGAGCATGCTTAAAAGCATAGGATTTGACCAATTTTAAAATAATTTGACAACGTTTAATATTTTTTAACAATTATTATGATCGGTGAGGAGATTCAATTTTATTTTTCGCTTCTGCGCATGACATCACATGTGATGACTTGCCATTCACTGATGCCATCAGTGCAAAGCGCAAGCAATATTTAATTCGCTTCTTTACTAACATGTACTGGCTATGATATGGTTGATAGCAAGCGTAGAACGAAATGTTTAATTCGCTTCCGAATTATCATAATCTGGAAACGCGGTAGACAGCAAGCGTAAGCATTCAGCGCGCCAGTGGAATAGCGCGCCAAGCATAAAATCTACCGCATGCAAATTTCAACTGAAAAGAAACATCATTTTGCTGTTGAAGCCCGAGAAAGCAATTAGAGCATACGTTGCCCTTTAAAAAACGGTACAACATCACAGATGTCACCTGTGAGACGACCAGCATTTTGAGCACTTGCTATGAGTTTTTCACTTAACAATAAATCTGGTTATGCAACTTTTGATACGATTCATTCGCTTTCCCAGCACTGCTGTAAAATCAGGTTGAGATTCAAATATTCCTCTTTTCTACCACTTAGAGCGGAATGCGATCCAATATTCGTATGTAATTATTATTCACCTGGATAGTTACTTTTAGTTAGTAAAAAAAAGTTCAGAATCACCCTGCATATTTTTTCTCCTCACTTGTTTTCAGGTGGTCCTCGGTGGTGGCCGAAGACACTTCCTATCGCGAGGGTCCGGACAGCAGACGGACATGGGACGACGGGAGGACGGACGGAATCTGATTGAGGAGTGGTTGAAGGACAAAAAGTCACGTGATTTAGATTACGAGTATGTATACCGAAAAGAAGACTTCGACAAAGTGGATCCGGAAAAAACCGATTTTCTTCTAGGTACGTTCAATAGTTTTCTTGAAAAATCCGTCGTTTCAGTCTGATAGGTTATGTACATAACAGCAGTCTCGAGAATAATATCTCTTTTCTAACGGATATAACAGATTTACATAAGCATATCCCATGATGACACGATTTGTTTCAAACTGACGTGAATACGCAATTATGGAAATTCATAAAATGGTACCTTAGACACCTTTGACTTCAAACAACCATAAATACAATTCCCAAACAGCTCCTGTGATAGTATGATCGCCAAAATTTATATCAAATACCTGCAGTGATGTAAATCTGTAACAGTTCCTGCGATACCATGTTTGCAAGTAAGAGATTTCAAGATATTTGCAGCACAACAATATTATCAACACCGTGGTAAAAATTTGATGATAAAAGGATCCAACAACAAAAAAAGTGAATCTTAGGAGGTTTTTTTCTTTCCTTTTTTTTTAATAGATTTTCTTTATCAGTGCAAGACCTCTTAAGCACTCTATTATTGATATCAAATGAGGTTTTCCGCTTTTTTTACTTAGGGTTGTTCAACCACGGACACATGGCCTATGAAGTGGACCGTGATTCGGGACCAGAAGGAGAGCCATCACTGGCTGAAATGACAAAAAAGGCCATTGAAATTCTCAGAAAAAATCCTCGTGGTTATTTCCTTATGGTCGAAGGTAAGATGTCATTTTTCTCCCCATTCTCTCTACTCGTAGATGTAGATTTTCAAATTTGAGAGCAAAATCAAGGACACATAACGTTTTACTCCCGAAATTAGTGGTACATATTTCAGTCAAGAATGGGTAAGTGATTGGATGATAAGTGAGTTTGTGCCTAAACATGCTAAAATTACCGGTGGTGCCACAGTTTTTATTGATCGAGTAAAGAGCATTCAATGTGAACACAATCAGCAAACTCAGACGTCTTTCCTAAATGGAATCAGTGATGTTTTCTTTTTTTTTTTGGTAATGCTGACCTATAAAATAATAATTTCAGTCATTTCTATCCACTTGTTGAAAATAATAATAACAGCTCTGAAAATAAAAGAATTAAACATAAAATTTTTACTTAGAATTAGCATTGAATTTATTTTCTTCTTTTTTCTTTCTTTATTTAAAAAAAGGAAAATCTTGTTCTGACTGTCTCTGTATCATGTCCCAAAATGTCACCTATACACTGAATTCTCTTCTTGTTTGCTCCAATTCCCTCTATTTTTTTTTTCAATATGTTTAAATAAACAATTATTGTATTTTTAAATTTATTTTGCTCGAGTAGAACCTAAAATTTAGAGAAATACATCTAGTTCTAATTTGATTTCAACTAGAATGTTAACGAATCCGACTACATCATAACTAGTAAACAACGTGATAAGTTTACAGTTATCAGAATTTTACGCCCAAAGAAATGTGTACCTAACTCTTTGTTCAATTTTAAAAAAAAGCTTGTGCACAAATTTCATCTCTTTTTGGCGTCAGGAATGTTATTTATTTTTAGGAAAACTTCAGTTTAATATCTGTTGTCAAAATGTGCAGGTAATCTGCGTAAATTCCTTTTCTTGATGACCTGCTTTAATGTTCTTCTGTTAGAAATGGCTGGGTGATATTTAACAGCTACTTAAGACAGGGCAACGATCTGATTTTTTTTTTTTTTTTTTTTTGATTTTTTTTAAAAGGGATTAAGGTATGGCAGAGCTACGATTTTTTTCTTTTATTTTTTAGAGATTAAGATTGTTGCTCATAACCAATCAAATGGATCGCTAGAAGGGAAGGAAGGAGTTTTCTTCCTTGCTGAAATCTCTGTTAATTAAGAAACACGCCCATCGAGAAAATATGTGTAGGCTGATAAAAATTAGTGATTGCTTTGCAGTAAATTCAGTGGTAAATGAACTTTATGAAAAATGTTTACCTCCTTTAAACTCATATATTTTTAATCTCGCCCTTTACTCAAGCAGTGCTTTTGTTGCAGTGGAACGTGGAAAACAATTTTCGCGTTTGAAAAATGATGTTTTATACTTGTTGTGAACGTGACCGTGCAATAGTGCCAGTTACAAGTACAAATCAATATTTTTGAAGTACAAGAATTTTTTTAGAAATTTGATACTTCATAATACGATACGTAATGGTTCTTCATCTTGGAATCATTGTGGAATGTTTAAGCAAATTTGCGCCTTTGGAATTTTTGCCCCTTTGGAATGCTTGTGCAAATGGCATGAGCTAAAAAGTTATTTTCGTTTTTTAAAAAATAATACTTTAAATATCGGGGGGAAAATTCACAAATTTTTCAAGAAAGGAAATGCATATTTTAGAACTTCGATATTGCGGCATTCTAGAAATCGCTTTTCAGCGAACGACAGTGATCCCGAATTCCATCTGAACTAGTGTCTAACTATCACTCAATAAACTGAATGCAGCGCACGTGTCAATTCTCCTTAAAGCACTTTAATTCACTCTAGTCCCTTCTACAGAGTTAGTTGATAAACGCGACATTTGTAATTAAGTATGCTCCTTTGCATTAGCGCAGTCAAGGGTGTGTTTGTTACTGTGTGAATGGACACTGGTGGAATTTCATTCCTGATAATGCCTTGCAGGGATTCAGACTCATGTAAGCTCGTTGTACAGCATTGTAGCATGCAGGAAAATTAGCTAGAACCTTCATGGCTTAACCCGTTGCACTGATCAGTTGATTTTTTGTTACGTAAGCGGTGAAGGGTGGCGTATTCAACGTCGACATTATGTTTTCGTGCACTCAATTTAGCAGTTTAAAGTCGAAACATTTTCAATGATTTTCGTGAGATTTACAGAAATATGACTATAAAAGTATCCTACGTGACACATATATAAATATAAAGCCATGTACCTTTTACAAACGTTTGAATGCAAATCCTCAACTCTTCTTGGACATAAGATACCTTACTGGGTAAGTTGAGAATTGATGTGAAACTGACTATCATTTCAAAATCAAAAATGCAAAAAAAAAAAAAAAAAAAAAAAAAATGTTTAATTTGTTTTGTTCGTGCGTTTCCCTCGTTATTTTAAGCTATAAAGCAGTCATAAAGATTGCTAGTTTTTCACTAATTTATTTATTGTGTTGAAGTAGATAGTCTGATAATCGTATGGTTTTTCATTCAATATTAATTGTTTTAAAAAAAAAAAACTTTTTTCCTCTGAGTTATCAGGAAAACATAGAAACAAGTGTAAACCCCCTTAAATTTACCCATATGGTAAAATGAACATCACAGGGACCGAAACCTAGGTATTTGTATAGTTCGTAGCTGAATTCGTTTTTGAATGAAAAATAGAATGAATGTGTTATACAGTGGACTCTCTCTATCTGAATCTCTCTAATGTGAACACCCGGGGGCGTGCACAGTGGGGGAGAAGGGACACCGGTTGTCCCGGACCCGTACCCAATATTTTTAAAATGAGAGGTGAAATATAGGGGCAAACAATATGGAGGAGGCCCGAAAAAGTGATTTGTGACGGGCTCCAAAATTTCTGTGCAAGCCTTCTGTGCAAGCACCCTTATATTCAGAACACAGTTTGATGGTCCCACAAGGAGCATATATTCATTAATTCCGTCTCTCTCTGTAATGAACAGCCCCATATTCTGGAGACTTTTGTTCGGTCCCAAGACACGTTACGAGGTTACTTGCTGCAGACGTTATTGTTAAAGTTTATCTTTGTAATAACTGTTACAAAATGTAATTGAGAGGAAAACATTGGATTCTGAATTTTCTAAAAGTTCCGAAATTAATGTTTTACAGTAGAAACAATTATTAGTTGAAAAATCGACAATGTTTTTTCCAAAAAATTTGGAATTTCGAATGATATATACACTTTAAAAGTACAAAGCTTCTTTTATCCCAATAATCCAGATGTTAATTTTGTCACATGTCTAAATTTTAAAGGGTGAAAAAAGACCTAAATCGATTTTTTCAAAATGACTCTACGATAAACATCTTTAGTACTCAGAAAATATTTGTGCCGAATTTCGTCGTACTTGGTTCTAGTAGAGATCATAATGAACGTCTACTCTATATGAAGCTCTGAATCATTTAAATTTAAACAGCTTACTATCTATTAGGGTTGTCTTTGTTTTATTTAAGTCAAACAGTATTTATTACTTCCCGAGTTAAATTAAGTACTTTTACTGAGAAAGTTGAAATCTTCAGTTGTCTTCCCTTGCTACCAAACAAAGCGAAAAAAGTCTGATGGTAAGAAAATTTAATTAACTTCATCCGTAATTGCTTTTTTTTTACAACTTAATTATTTTCCAAAGCAGCATTTACAATCTTGATCTGAATAATAAATATCCCTCAAGATTTCCAAACTTTTTTGTTTCGTTTAATCGTTCTAGATATGGAATACAAATGCAGTGTGTCTTGTGTCTTAAATAGAGCGAGAATGTGGCTGGATGTTTAATGATTGTCCGCTACACAACGAATTTTAAATAAGGACTCTTTTAATAGTGAAGTTAAGACGATTTGCTATTCAAAGAAAACAATTTACTTGAATGTATGCTTTCAGAGATTTAAATTGTTCGAAAAACTGCGATTCTGCTAACGAATAACCTTTATTTTTTAAACAAACGAATTGTACGCAACAAGAGCTGAAAACTACCATCCTGCGCCGTAAAAAAGTTATAGCCTGAACCAATATATGGTGCTGTTTTCTAGTTATACAGGAGAAAACATAAGTGAAATCCAAGTTCAGGCCGCTTTCACTATAAATTGGCCTAGAAATTCGATAATGATAGCTGTGGTGATGTCAGTTGCACCAACTTTTTGAGTTAAGCTGACGGGGTTTTGAACCTAGGGGAGGGTGCGCCCACCCCCTAGGGAAGTGCAGCAATTTCAGGAAAGGTGCAAATGCTTAAAAAATAGAATGAACTCCCAAAACTAACAATATTTTCCTCAATTTTGTGGCCGCATTTGTAGATATTTTCGATACTGTTGACTTGTTTTTGAAGTATATATTGCCTTTTTTATCAACGTAACTCTGTGAATCTGGATTTTCAGTATTTGCAGTCATAAAGCCAAAATAGAGAGCAAGGCATTGAAAATATCTTCAGGTGCACTTTGTCACTGTTACATCCTATAATATTCAAAATTTTTCCGAGGACAGACACTAACAACCCGTGCATTGATGTAGTAAAAGTAACAGGTACAATTTCTACGTTACACATTGCATGCCAGCCTCACTTAAATCCTAGATAACGTCAAATTAGTTTTTATCTAATATTTCATTCGTTGATTTAAAGCGCTGTGATAATATGCTCAAACAAAAACGATTATGATAAATTAAGGTTATGAAAATAATATTACATTTTATGTATGAACTTCTCTATATTTTCAGTTAATATCAGTTAAAGATAGCCTAACCTGCTTCACTTTTAAATGCCAATTGGCATAGCTGGTTAGCATTAGCATAGGTATACTAGAATAGGCAATATACTACACTTTTTTTTTAAGACATGGCAATAAATGGTTCGTGTATCTGGAGTATGATTCAATCAACTAACAACCCCAAAAAAATAATATTAAATAGAAGAAAATATAAAAATAACTTGAAATCATGAATCAATGAACTCATAACGCCGAAAAAGAACATGATATTCTATTTTTGTTCGAGATAGGGAATAAAAATAACACGAAATCAATATTCTACAAACAAACGAAGTAAAACTATCATTCTTCTCCCACGGAATGAAAAACTCTGTAGAATTGCTATTCTACAGGGTGACAAGAAATAATTTGGACACACAAATGCACCATAACTTTAATGCTAATGAAAATATTACGACCAAACTTTAAAATGAATATGAATACATTACTTTGTCTACTATATTTACGAATTTTTAAAGTGGCTTTCCTTAGCCTTAATACAGAGCTTTAAACGTGTTACAAAATTTTCGGCTATGAGCCGCAACTCACTTACTAATATTTTATCCCATTCCTTACATTAGGATTTTTTAGGGATGACCAAGTTTTAGGAAGTTTAGCACACACCCTTGTCTCCAGGACCTTCTTGCATTGTTGAAGGGCGTCAACGACCCTAATCTAATAGTTTGGTGTGGGATATGTGATAGTGGGAAAATATCACTTTTTTTTTGTTGATCAAGGGATTAAGATTAATCAAGAAACATATCGCAAACTCATTTTGGAATATGTTGTCTTACCTTGATCGCAAAAGTTCTTTGGAAACAGAAGATGAACCATCCAACAGGATTCCGCACCTGCACTCAGAGCTAAGACACTCAAGACTGTTGCAAGACACATTTTTCAGACATAATTGGAGCTCAAGAATGGCCACCATATTAACCAGATTTGAATCCAATTTATTATTCTGTTTGATCCATCGTGAAGACAAGGGTATGTGTTAAATCTCATAAAACTTTTGGCGTCCCCAAAGAAATGCTTATGCAAGGCATGGGATAAAATATCATTAAGTGAGTTACAGCACATTGCTGAAAATTTTGTGACACGTTTAAAGCTCTGTATTAAGGCTAAAGGCAGCCACTTTGAAAATTTGTTAATATATTAGATGAAATAATGTATTCATATTTATTTTGAGGTTTGGTTGTAATATTTTCATTAGCATAAAGTAATGGTGTATTATTTGTGTTTAAGTTATTTTGTGTCACCCTATACATGTATATTAACGAATAACGTTAAAACAATAAGTAGTTGCAATTTTTCTAATTAGTAACTTACGATAGAAGCATTTTTTAAATTTCTAAAGGCAGAGCAAAAGGGTAACATAGAACAGCAGAACAAGGAGCAGAAGATCGGAGTCATGGCAAGAGGGGAGCTGTTGCTTCCTAAAAAAACTTTGCCAAGATCTTCCATCGGAGCAAATGCTTCTTTTCCACATACCTCTAGAATCACAAATTAGTGTGTGGAGAGGTCATTGTATTCCGTGACCGGACGGAACGATAGAAATCCTGTTTATAGTACTGGATCTTTCCAGGTTATAGGATAGGAAAGACAAAAGGATTTTGTATCTTTCCTATCTGGATTTCTTTCCTTTCTACTACTTCTTAAGAATCACATAGAGGTCAAATAGGCTTGGTTGAAATGACTATGCAGTACAGATGGTAGGAGAGACCATTATATCCCATGAACGGACCAACGGTAGAAATCGAGGCAACAAAAAAATCCCATGCAAAAACATTTTTTAAAGTTAAATATTTCTTTGTATTGCCTTCCAGGTGGGAGAATCGACCATTCCCATCATTTCAACAATGCGCATCGTGCCCTGGTGGACACGCTGGCTCTGGAGGATGCGGTGAATGTGGCACTGGAAATGACACGCGAAGACGACACACTGCTAGTTGTCACTTCAGACCATTCGCATGTGTTCGCTTTCGGTGGATACCCCAAGAGGGGAAACCCAATATTAGGTGAGTTCGAAAGCACTTTTTGTGCCGATAACGGCTAAATAACTGAAACACCCTCACTCTTATACCACAAGCCGCTAAACTAACTGGAATTCTCTAAAGTCAAAGCACTAGTATTGCTTTTCAGAGGGTCTCGGATGCTTAAAGGTCAAAGCCACTTGCTCCGGCAGTCAGTTGTCTGGGCACAACATGAAGGGCTTTCACCCTTGCACAAATTCCTTCTTTTTGTGATGTATATATTTAATGTTTTGTTTACAGAGGCAGTAAGCTATTTTTCGGTTCTTTGATGATGGAATAATTCATATATGATTAATGAGATAAGAATTATTCTTTAAGATTAACGTGAACATTGGAAAACGTTTTTGAAAAAAAAAGATTGAATTTTTATTTTATTTTTCCATCTAATATTTTGGTTTATAAAACTTTCATAAATTTACAGTATTTCACATTTTATATCATTACTTCATTTTTCAATGTTCATTCATGGATGTCACTTCCACACATAATAACCCTCTAAATCATCTTTTTTACAGTATAGTTAACCACTTCCCTAATAACGTATTTCTAATAAAAACTTAAGCCCGTTCTTTGCTCTTAGGACTAGATGATAAAACTTCGGATGTAGACAGCATGCCTTATACAACTCTTCTCTACGCGAATGGACCGGGATACAACCACAACTTCCCAACAGGTCGAGAAAATCTAACAGGAATGAACACGGGTAAGTTTTTTGTAGCATTTGGCCAATTATTCACTAATTATTGGCCAATCTATAGTTGTGGTAGGATAAATCTAATTTCATTGAAAACTCCATTCCTTATAATCACACCCACTGATAAAGTTCCTAAAAACTAAAAAGTTGCGTTGAATCAAAGACACGGGCCACAATCTTAATCTTGGTTTAATTTTGGGGAGATAAAAGTCAATTTAAATTATTTGTTACATTTTAAAATCTCTCCTCAAATAATGTGTCAAATCAGAAGTCACCACACGTGGCGACTAAAATGACTTTCAAAAACTACTTGTGTGGATACCACAAGTCATGAACCCCTTTTATGCCTCGTGGAAGATTATTCTATAACATTTTTACGGATTACATTGCGTAAGACTGCCTGTTTTGATGTTGAGATTTGAAGCACACTCAAGCCACCGTCAGACACTCAAAACCCTTATTAAAAAATAATTAAGGACAATTAAGGATCTTATCCTCCATCAGACATCCGAACCCCCGATCGAAGCTTTTTTTAAACTAATAACAGTTTTATTCTGTGGTGTATGAATAAAAGTGGTGGTAATAAAGCGGTGGTGGTAATTAAGATAGTTATTGGTTGAAGACGGTGGTAATCAAGATAGTTATTGGTTGAAGAAGGCTTCAACTGGTGGTTCGAACGTGTAACGGAGGCTAAAACCAGCTGATAGGTAAAATCGCATAAGACATTTACTTTCTTTTCCAGAGGACAAAAACTATGTTCAGCAAAGTGCAGTGCCTAGACGTTGGGACACTCACGGTGGCGAAGACGTCCCAGTGTATGCTAGAGGACCAATGGCCCATCTCTTCAGAGGAGTACTTGAGCAGACTTACATACCCCATGCCATGGCCTACGCGGCCTGCATCGGGCCACAAAGAGACGACTGCGAGCGAAGAAGGAGGCGTGCCTTTCAGCACAAGCAACTCATCGAATGTCCATCACCTATGATGGACGATTCAGCTATTGCCAGTAGGGCGGGGCTTCTAATTGTATTTCTACCATTGGTATGGACTTGGGCATGGTCTATGTTCCAGGTAACAACGTGACGAAAATACCATCAGATAAAATTGATGGTTAGCCTTACACAGATTGTTGAGAAATGTTGCGCGAATTACTGAAGCGTTCGTTTGTTATTTTATTGAGAATTTAGAGACATATATTCGTAGTGAAGAATCAGTCTCAAAAAATGAGACTCACGGTTTTAATAATCCTTAAGTAAAAAGGAGCAACTTAAGTGATAACTTTTGTGACTGATGACAGAAGTAATTCAGATTTGAACTCAAAAGTGAAATGGGAGGAGAAGAAAAAAGAGAAAACTTTTCACAATATATGCTTCCGTAGATTTTTGAAAACACTGTACATAGAAAAACTTTGATGAGTGGAAATATTCAACTCGGGCGTCTTTCGGTTATGTGAAATACTTTCAAGAGCAAGGATTAGCAGAGAGAAGTCACGGAATCGTTGGATGTGCGGCAAAGCGTGATCTCAATTTTCAAAATTTTGATCTCAAAGCATATCAAGATGGTAAAAATTCTTCTGAAAATATTTTTATGCTAAGTATAGACTATTTCATCATGAAATACAGTTGAATCCTCTGATAACAACCACATGAAGGAAAATCTCTTTATTAAGTACTTCATAGATTCCTGTAAAATGATTAACTAAATAAAGAAAAACCTTAGTAAAAAAAAAAAGGGCGGGGGTATTTTAAAATGTTCAATAACAAACAAATAAATTTTCAGAAAAGTTTAGGTCTTTTCAATCTTAGGACATCGAATTTTCTAATACAACTTTTCGGAACTCACAAATTATATAATCCTCATGAATTTGACCAGTAAAATCTAAATTTCACTATATTTGCGTTTTAATTTGGTTTTTTGAAAAATAATTGAATTGAAATATTTGATTGCTTAATGAAACGTGATTTAAGTCATACTTTTACACGTAAATTAGTTTAATGCATCATTTGCAATATATTTCTGTTATTTACTTTTTGAACACAGTAGAACCTTGATTATTTGAAGCTGTTTTAAACGGAACCCCGTTACACCGACGTCGGTTCTTTCAAACTTTATTATATTTTATTTATTTATTTTGCTTTGGTTTAAAAAAAAAAAAAAAAAAAACGATATCATTTTAAGGTCGTCGAAGTAAGCGATTCCTACTATAGACAGCAAATTATTTGCTACTTTTCATAACTGTTTGTTTGTTTTTTTCAAACCAATCTGCAGTACCAGGCTTAAATACATGCGTATTTTTAAATGAAAGAGGAAAAATATTAAATGAAAACTGCATTACTAACAGCAAAATAAAAGTGAAAGTTTACTATTTTTCGTTCAAAAAATCATTTTTTGTTTATAATTCTTCAAATACAATTGAAAATATCGCTTTTTAGTTCATTGTAAGCATACATATATTTATTTCCAGAAGTAAGTTTCCTGACATTCACTTTAAAAAACCCTTTTTATCCAGTGTTTTTAATTTACCGAAGGAGGTCCGGTCCCGATCACTTCGGTTAATCGAGGTTCTACCATGGAGAAGGCAGAGGGAATGAAACATTCTACTCTTTAACCAATGATCCCAAGTACAGTAATAGAGATTTCGCGCATCTCACATAATATTCGTTATAAAGGGATTCCACTGTATATTCATGTGATTTGGGAGGACGAGAAGATTTTCACTGTATAGAAAAAACAAATTATTTATACGTTTTTTTCCCTTTTTAATGTTTTCAAGATTCTTATTTGAAATGGTTTCAGGTAGTATTGCTATAAATTTAAACAAGTAGCACAATAATTAAAAATTGATTTGGTTTCCAAAGTTGCAGTAAATAAGTTATTGGAATATATCTGGTCAAAAACTCGTCAAATGGTTCAAAAATAGGAAAATGATATCGAAAGAAATCAATTTAAACATTTTGTTATAGGTTAAGTATTTTTGAAAATCAATGAATAATTTTATTTTTGAAGAAAGAAGATAGACTTATTAAAAAGAGCAGTAAAAGTAAATTATCTTCATGTAAAATAGAAATTATCTGTATAATCAGTACACTAGCTCTGAAACATCAGAAAATCTAATCGTACTTTGTAAAAAATGTCTTTAAACTTAAAACATTTAAAAAATGTTCCGGTAAATTTTGAAGAAAAAAAAAGCATTAATGTTCAGTAAACCTGTGAAACTACATGCTGCATAGTAATAACAATAATAGATGATAACAATATTAACATTATTAAAATTATTTCGAAACAGAATTTCAATAAGATACCTTCAACATTGTTAGTGTTTTTATTATTATTAGTAATATTTTGCTAAAATATTACCTTAGAGTTCAATTTTCCCTTGAAAATTTACAAAACAGGCATGGAAATTCAACCAAGAAAAGCGGTCTAACTGTAATTCCATTTCTTCATATATTTTTTAAAGATTTTTTTTCTAATATGCACAAAACAACAATGCATTCTTTAAACTAAAATCTAATCCATTTTTCAAATAAAATAAGAAGTAAACGTATTTGTGCTTTTTGACGTTGTTATTTCCAATTTTACTTTTTAGCATAAAGGTATTTATTTATCTCATGTTTCAAATGTTTAAGATAAAATTTTCTCTTTCACTACCTGCTTTTACCTAATTTAGTCGAATCAATATTTAAAGAGGAAAAAGATGATCAACCGGCAAAAAATTTTCATCTGATTTACGTTATCAAAGTTGAAATAATTTAAACACTGTTCATCATACATTTCATGAATTATTGAATTTATGATTTTGTACCATTAATTTCTTTATTAAGTAAAATTTGTTTTGACTCTATTACTTTGTTAACACCGTGAAGCAAGAGGAACGGACTTAATTCAGCTTTTAATTCTGGGATCTGTTTGTTATTGTTGCTACAGTCGACTCTCGATAACTCAAAGCCTTATAATTCGAATGTTCCTTTATCTTAAGTTTTCATTCGATCGCAAAACAATTTAGTGTTTTCAATACACATTTGTCTCTATATCTCGAATGTTTCCTTTTAAGTCGAAGTGTTTACGAAAGTTTCGTTTCAATTTTATAAAGAAAAAAATCAGTCAAAAAAAAAAAAAAAGAATTTTCCTTCCATACCTTACTTTGCTTATCAGCTTGCATGATTAGGATAATTCTTTACAATAGTGCTTCGTAAGATTGCAAGAAAAGTAGTCGATTGAGCTACTTTTTGTCGTGACTGATGATCTTAAGTTTAATTGAATAGCAGCTAGATAATATTCAATAAGTTTAAAAATTTACAAAAATTGAAAACAAATTAGCTTTTATTTTCTGGATGCCTGAAATAATTGTGCTTTTAGGACAAAAAAACGTTTAAAAGCAATTTGAACTAAATTCAAAGGAAAAGGAATTATGTCTACGACAGAAACAGTAGCTAAAAACTGCTTTATGAGCTGTGGTTTCATAAACATCAATAATAACAAAGCTAAAGTGGCCGACGAATAGTATCATTTTGAAATACTTGTTGATATGGACAGGGCAAAAATGAAATATTTTATTAATATTCAAAAAAATGTTACTACATGTGAATCCTTGTTCTGCGCTGAAGCGATGGTATAAGCAGTTCGTGAAAGAGTCTGCTTTTGCAGATTCTGATGAAGAATCTTTACCATCTCCTATTAATCAGCGAGTATCATGCAACTATTTTACTGCAGGTCGAGTCCGCTCAATGGAATAGCCAATTTTCCTTGAAAAATTATTCTAATATGCACGATATTTCATTATTCGGGACCAATCTTGCAAATTATAACTGTTTGGTACATTGAAAATGTACTAAATTAAGCGGGATATTCTTTTAACCGATATTCCAAAGAGCGGGCTCGAATGTACCTGAAAAATTCTGAAACCGTGGATAAGTTGAAATGTGTTTACAAGTTTAATGATTTTTTAAGATGCGATTTAAAAAAATTTCCCTAGTATCCTTATAAAATTAAGATACTTGGGAAAGATGAGGATTATTCTTGGAAAAGCAGGGACAGGAACTTCCGGTAACTCGAAATACCGATTACTTGAACTGTTTTAGCCGGTCCTTAGAGACTTCGAGGTATCGAGAGTCGACTTATTTGAAGAACATTTATTTCAAGGAATTTCCTTGGGTTATACGAGGTATCGTTTTAGGGAGCAGAGGGTTACAGTTGGGTTTTAAGATGACGAATGGTGATTTATTGAGTTTACTAGTTTATGTGTAAATTTTTCTAATCCTCTTATCTTCTCCTTCATCCACGCTCATTCTCCTTTATTTTTAATGACCTCGACAATCAACGAAAATTTAGTGTCCCAAGTATTTTTATTTTGAACGAATGAAGGTGGCGCTTTTTCAGGGTTTGGCTAGAAGAAATGATCAGTACACATTAATAATACGTTCAAACTTTGTATATTTGTTGGAAACGTAATGGCACTTTACTTTCAAACATAATGTATACGTTACCTTTTTCTTCTCATGCCATAAAATTGTTTATGAGTTGATTCGCATCAGTATAGTGTGTTTCTGGCCTTGGACGCACTTATTTATATTTGGGTAGTAAGAGAGGAAAATCTTTGACTAGCACAACGCAATCAATGTTATTTACAACGCAAAGTCGTGGTTTGAAAAAAAAAAGTAGTGGATTTTTTCACCCCTATTTAATAAATGGAATCGTTTAAGGTGAAGCTGATCGGAAGTCAACTTATCATCAGCGTCCGACTATATTGGAGCAAGTAAGTGTTAAAATTTAATAGCAAACCGCTCGAGAAACAGAAGTCGTCATAATGACACGATGATTGCGAAAATACTACCATGCTGTCAAAAGAAATCGTTTTAAGTAATTATGACTGTTTACAACTACCCCGAAACAACCACAAAAACTTCCTACAAAGTGCATATCTCTATACGTATCATGATGTATTTATGATATTAAATCATTTATTCGTATCACAAAATTAAAACATATCGTGTAGTAATAATCTATCAATCTCCTGTACTATATTTTATTACCTGCATACAAAAAAAAATCATTGTTATCGATGCCAATTGATTTCAAAAGCTACTGATGTTTTTATCTTCGTTTCAGCAAAACAAAACAAAACAAAAAAAAAAAAAAACGTCGAGTGTATACATATCGTCGCTTCAGAGCAACAGTAATACATCTAAGCCTGAAAACAACAGTAAGATATCCTACTGTTGCTCTGAGGCGACGATATTAGGGGTTGTTCACAAATGACGTCATGCTTTGAAGGGGGTGCGTGACACGTGACATTGTGACAGTTAGTGGCAAGGGGGGAGGGAGGGCTAACAAGAAGTGTGACTTCACGCTTCTTTTTTTGTAAAAAGATGTTTATGAAAAATATTTTGACATGCGACAAAGTAAGGTCAAATGTGATACTTTGTAAGAAAGATGGAAAGGGGTCAAAAACGATATAAAAAAGTGTGACATCACTTATGAACATCCCCTTAGTCAGTTTATATTTAGTTGAGATTGAAATTTAGTATTGTATGTTTGTTATCATAAAATGCGAAGCTTTAGTGAATGTTGCTTTTGTTACTAACTATTTGTTTATTGCTTAAAGTCTTTTTGCAACATATGTTATTGGTTTGACCAAACGAAATAGTACAAGTTTGCACTAGTGAAGGAGTTCGCAGAAAAAAAAACCATTAAGGCCATTCCACGAAAAATGATCTTTTTGTCCCGCACGTGACGCCTCATATATTTCATAAAAAATAATACTTTTAAATATTAATGAACAATTTTTTTCTGCTTAAAAAATATTTAAACTTATGTGCGAATTTTTAAGCAAAAAAATTCGTCAATACTTCTCAAAATTACTACTTTTTAATGAAATCTTTGAACCGACAGGTGTGGGACAAAGAATTGACATTTTCGTGGAAGGGCCCATTAATGCAAAATTTCAGGCTTTCATTTAATATGGAAATATAGTACCAATTGATTTGGCATTAGTAACAGATTTCGTAAAATCAAGTAAATATGCGAATATTGCCTATGTATTCTGATCAAGTCCGAAGATTCCAAAAGCGCAGAAGCTGCTTTGAGAGGAAAAATTAAAGAGTGTGTGGGGGGTGGGGGGATTGAAAACAGAGAGGTAATTAGGAGAACCATGCGACGAAGAGGGAAGGATGCAAAGAACAAAATATTTACATTAATATTTTCAACCGCAGGAAACAACATAGCTAATTAATGTATTGATTTAATTTATACTAATTACGATCTTTAATTAAGATTTATAAAGGAATAATTAGGAAATGTAGTTTTCTAAAGAGTATAATGATAGTTTACTTTCTGAAAGGGAGAAATTAAGAAATTGACCTTTTCAAAGAACGAAGAGAATTTTAAAAATAGTGGTTTATGAAGGGGTGATTAAAAGTGTTATTTCTAAAAAGAAACCTGACTGTTCCGTTTTAAAAATAAAAGAATACAAAATTTTAAAAAAAAATTAAAAAGTGCGAACCATTGATCGTTAGTTGGTAAAAATATTATTTGGTTTTCTAAAAATATACGACAAGGTATTGTAGATAATCAAAAAAAAAAAAAAAGGAAGTGAAACTCATGTATCTTCATTTTTTAATGGGGTCATTTCCAAAACTTTAAAAGTATTTTTTTCCGAAAGAGCATGTTAAAAAACATAGGATCTGACCATTTTTAAATAATTTATTTACGTTTAATATTTTTAAAAAATTACTTAAATCGGTGAGCTTTCATTGTTTACACTTCTGTCGTGTGACATCACAAATGATGAAATGCCATTCAATGTTGCCATTCACAGAACAAAATATTTAATTCGCATCTTTACTCACGTGTATTGGCAAAGATATGGTTGATAGCAAGCATAGAGCGCAATTTTAATTCGCTGCTTGATTATCATAACGTGGAAACGTAGTAGACAGATGCGCCAAATTGTTTCATTAGTGACGTCATAAAGACCACGCCTTGTTTGAAAAATCGGACATTTTAAAAAATTAATTAAACAAAAACTGTTGGGAAAATGAAAGTATTTTCTGGGTCCATGTTTTTTTTTTTTTTTTTTTTTTTTTTTGATCATTCTATCCATTTCAATACTAAAAGTAGCACTTTTGACTGAAGGAAACCACCCTATTATAAACTGTCATTTTACCCGCACTATTTCTCTCACGCCACCCTCTTGTTCGTCCTGCACGTGACTTAAGCATGTTCCCAACAAAATTTTATAGTTTATTAATGAAAATAGATTATAAACAATGAGAAAAGTAAACAATACTCGAAATCTACTTTTTAATTACTGCCAAAAACAGTGAAAAGGAATAGTAATTATGAAATTTCTTTTGCAAAAAGAGTTAACAAATGAATTTCAAGAATAAACCTAAGCAATGAGGGTTAGTTCTGAAATTGAAAAAAAAAACTGTTTACAAATCTAATTTGTAATTACTGTTATTTTTCATTGATTCCAGCAACAATTAAAAAACAAACGTCACCTCCGTCACACAAAAAGAGTGCGGATCACAATTTTAAAGTTCTCGCAAAAAATATTTAAAAATAACTGTATTTGAAGTTTCTGAAGATACAGAAGCAGAGAGAGAGAAACCCGATTTTTCAATGGGAAGCAGTGCGTTTTGAGAAAGATTAATTCAAGTTATCTCATTGAAAGTGCTCACTTTCTAGTTATTTCGTAGGTCAAACCATCATATTCTTCCATGGTAATAATTACATTTAGAAAGCTGTTCAAAGTGTGACATTTATCTCGTAGCATGCTGGCATGCAAAATACATGTCTGTGATATTATGCACTTATAAAGACGTTTGAAAATGTGTATTTATCTAAATTTTGTCTAACATACCACTGTCGAAAGAGTAAGTTCACACAACAATAATGCAAAGCAGCCCAGTGCATTATATCTGTTTCAAGGCGGTACTTTTCCACTACAGTTACGTTACTTGGCTTGTCGGTTCGTTTACTTTCTACCTTGGCGAAAATTGAGAAATAACGTTTATTTTGCCGTCATGTTTGTTCCTCTTTTTATGATTTTACATTGCAATCTAGCTTTTATTGCTCGTATATGACTCGATATTTTTATGAATTATTAAAGATGTTAAAGGAGCTTTTGATGATTTATTAATTTGGCGGTTTTTTTTTTTTTTTTTTTACAAAGGCGTAATCTAAATACTTGTCGGATTATTTTTCAATGAGATACAAGTTTTAAGATTGTTTTATGGCTTGTTTTGCTTCAAAGTTTAAAAAATAAAAGTATGGCATCGCCAAACAAGCAATTGTTATGTGACGTTGACTAAACAAGGCAGTAATTAATAAAAAGAAAATCGCCAAAATTGAAAATACGTCAAGTATCGTACCTATGACAGAAAAGTACCCTCAAGGTTGCTTGGACACTCCCGTTGCAAAAACCATATAAGAACTAAAGGGTTCGTTATGTTCGTATTGTTTGCTGAAAATTGTGAATACATGATTTTTACAGCAACAAATTTGCTGTGAAATGTAGAATGATGAATTAAAAATATAATTTATTAACAGTGTTCGTTTTTTTTTAAACCTCCAGCAGAATAATGAGCCCTAACTAGCTTCAAAAAGATTATAAATAATTGTTGAAAAAATAAACATGTCAAAAACTAAAGGACAAGACTGTTTTCTCAATATATATGTAGCACAAAAGATTCCCAAGTAAATGCAAATAATACCATAAACTCCTTAAGAATTAGGAACTGTGTAATATATAAGCAATACTTTCAAGAAAAGAAACTAAAGATATAAAAGGAAACTTAATTTGAAAAGTAACATAGAGTGCAATGATCGAAACATTCATGTGGGAGATGTTTAGCAAGAAACATCCAGCCTTTCGTAGAGGATACTATCCCCCCTGACCAGGGGTGTCCCAATGAGAGGTGACTGCGACCTCCCAAAAATGTTTTTTTGTGACGATTGGGCACTCGGTTGCAGAAATCGTGATACACAGTTACTGTAGACTTTTTCCTGGCGGGGCATGACGTCCTGCCTTACTCTGTTTTTTGCATACCTTGTAATGTTCCTCAATACAAAGCTTTTTTCTGTATTGCAGTGTCTGTTAAAGTAATGTAAAGTAGAGTCTGTCTTCGTAATGTACATTTTACTTCTTACATTTTTATTCAGTTTCAGTTTAGGATGAAGTAACATCGTAAAAAGTACCCTATCAAGTTCTTATAACTAAGACTTAATGTCCCTTCGCTTCGCCCATAATACTGTGCTTTCTTTAATTTGATGATGAAGCGCAAAAGTCGGTATTATTGTCATAATACATAGCTAGCATTAATTGATTTGAAATCTCAATATAATAACATTCAACTGCAGAAAAAGAATAACCAATAAACGCTGTTTGCTCCTGTTCAAACTTATATATTTTACATGGTAAAAACGTATTTCTTGAGACCTCATGTGACTCAAACTCTGATGCTACCTTAATTACAATTTCTAATAAAAAATAGTTTTGATAGGACATTCCTGCGCTTTTAATATTCTTAAGTTCTGTTAGCTAAGTGAAGAATGAAATTAAATTTAAAGAAAAACCTCATCAGCATTAAAAATTCAACAGTAAAATTACAATAAAAAATAACAGAACTCCATCACATTATTTATTATTGTGACTCAGTGACATTACGGTAATAAATATTTTAATGACTTTCTATAAAAAAAAGTCCATTAAGTTTACGAAAATGATTCTTTTTCCAAACCTATCATTGCCATAATATTCTAATGAACTTTGGAAGCAATAAAATCAGCAGATTTTGATTTTCAGTTAGCAATTAATGATCCTTTTTTTTTTCTTATTTCTTCATTAGCAACAGATCTGTTTGAAAATCTTATACCATTACCTTCAATTTTTATCATTTCCGAAAAAAGCTATTAAAATGAAGCCATGATCTTTCCAAAGCACGCTTTTATAGATATGGAAATGATTAAAAAAAAAAAACGTTTATTTCCCTTTTTTCAGTTTTGTTACAATGAAATGACGAAGTATTATATAGTCTGCTTAATAAACTATATACAATAAAGACAATTTTGATAATTCGTCCCTTTTGAAACAAACGCTTGGTGAATGACACTTTGTTGAAAGAGGAGGCAACTTTTTTTTTCCTCATAACGCACTATTTATAGGAACAAAAACTGGATGTTCTATTTAGAGTCGTTCTGATTTTCAACATTTTTTTCTGGATGCATTTTTTTTTACAGGAAGCAATACTGATTCGTCAGAACCAATTTGATTCACGTATTTTTTTATATTTTGTAGTTATAGATAATTATAACAATTAAATGGATTTAAATTGACAAAGTAGCATGCCAGAAGGGAGAAAACAAAAAACCTGTGTGAGATTAAGTCAAATAGCACTGACCTGCGAATTTAAACTTTACGTTTGTTGCCTAAAGTATAAAATGTGATTTATGTAATGTTGACATGCTAAATCCTTATTTCAAACCAGTTCAGTTCTACCACTTAACGATTTATTTTTCAAGAAAATCAATTTACATTCATAGTTACGCGAATTTCATAAAACATTTTCATGATAATTTTCTACTTTAAAGATTTTTTTCCTTTAAATATTCAATGCACGCAACTTGCTGAATCAGTAAAAGAAATAACACTGTGAGAAAAATAAAATTAAATTTAGGAGGAGTAAGTTGTTGTTGTCGTGTCTAATGACGTGCAGACTGCAAAAGGTTTGAATGCCTCCAAAAGTCTTGATAACAAGATCTGCTAAAGGAGTAAGTTAATTCAATACAAAAGATAAACATATTTTCGATAACTTATTTCGACGAAAAAAATAATTTTCATGATAATTTTTTTATAAAAATTTTATGAAGAAATGAGCCACTGGCAGCAACTCCACAGCAAAAAAAAAAAAAATCGATTAAAAAAATGTGCTAATTGGACTCTTCATTCAAAAAGTGTTTGGGAAACAGCAAATCGACAAACACACATTTTCTTCATCTCAATTCCCTACTTTCCAATTTTCAGTTTGTTAATTTTAATATTGAGCAATCCGAATTGCTTATTATCCTCACTTGTTCGCTATTGACGTTCCGGTTCCTTTTTCAATGTTCCCACGTAATGATCATCTCTAGTAATATATAAGGCAACACCTCATCCATATTTGTAATATATTTCAATTGTTAAACATATTTATTTATTTCATTTTCACAAACTGCCGAATGGCAACACCTCATTGTTGAAAAGTAAAAGATGCACGAGATCGCGTTCGATAGATTTTCAATTTAATTGAGCGACCACTTCTTGAGGTGAAACAACGTTATCTGTGATGTTAATAAAGTTTGATTGATTTTTATAATATAATGGACGTCTTTGGATATTTATTTTATTTTTTCTATTTACTAACTTTATTTTGAAACATGTTAACAGTGGCTGTTAAAGGAAATAACTTTCAAGCAAATTTTTCCGTATATAATTTTGGCAATGGTTTTTTAAAAAAATTACAACGAAACTAAGTTTTATTACCTTGAGAATTCTACAAAGAAAGCGTATGCAAGATCATTTCAATGCTTAAAGAAGAGTTGAATTAATAAGCAATTTTTTTGTGGGGACTGTTAATCATCTTTCTCAAGAATGGACTTTTAATTTTTCACCGCACTTTCAAAATTACTTGTTTTAATGATTTGCCAGGACTTCCCCTAACTAGTAAAATTGTGATTGAAAACTGACTTTGAATTGAAAGCAGAAAAACTGTTTATTTAACAAATGTTGAACATTGCTCTTAAGCAATCAGTTAATGGGGACTTCAATGTTCACCAACAGTATCCTCTTAAATAATAACAAAATAATTAAAATGTTTCCAAATTATTGGCTGATTTGAATCGCCAGAAACATAGTTCAGGAAATCTACCTTTTCAAGTCTACAGAGTTAGATTTGCAAGCAGTCATGTGCAGTTAGACATCTAAAGACAGTCACGCTGACTTCCTTGGAAAATTTTCTCCTAGAATCCACTAGCGATTGGAAAATAAAGACATAGGCTTTCACAGCCGACATCCGTATTCTGCCTAATTTTCAGGTGTGTATAGTAAGGCTATAATAAGTTGAGACATGACCTTGAGAATGTATATTACTTTTTAGAAAGTTCAGTGCAAAAGGAACGTGTTATTCTCGAAAATTTTAGTTTGATTACTTTCGCAAAACTGATATGAAAAAGAACCAACTCAGCATCAATTACCCTTTCCTTTAACACCAAAAGAAGTAAACGTTGTTAAAGTCATACTTCAGCTTATCAGCGTCCCACTATAGGCCACTGTCCATCCAGGACGTTTCAGGCTAACGTTTATCTTACATGCTCTACATGCAATTCACCGGCTTGCTTGATAACGTTTGGCAACATTTATGACAAGATTTGGACGTTTCCAAACGCAACGTTTACTTCGCGTTTTTAACTTACTTCTTAACAACGTTTCTCTTGACACGTCTTGAGCTTTTTCAGAGAACAAACCAGAAACATCCTGGTTTATGGTGAAGCTTAAAAGCTATGATTTTTTTTTAAATTTTTTTAGTTTTGCATGCCTCACCCTTTTATTTGGTTCAAAAATAATACGTGAGAAGTTTGAACAGGGTAATAAAATGTTTAGAGGTAGCTCAACGGCCTTAAAGTTTAGAAAATATAACGAATTCTACAATTTCTTAAAACATAACACATGCGCTAAAATTATCGCATTAGTTTCAAGGTTTTAATCATCATTGTACAAACTTGTACAAAAATTTTTGTACAACATATGAGGCAGTGAGAAGCAAAGGGATGTAAGTGAACATTTTCAAGTTTTGAATAAATCGCTTTTAAATATAACATCTTAGGTAGGCTTTCATTGAATTTTTTTCTAAATCATGCTGTATAGCAACTACAGCAGCAACTGCCAGGGCTACAAGTACCATCTCTTGCCCCAAGACTGAGGAGAGGTGCGCCTACCATGTGTACTAGTTATCTCCAAATTTTTTATTTTGCCACTTACATCCCTTTGCTTCTCACTGCTTCATATGTTGTCTTTTTTGTGCTTTTTTTTGCGGTACATTAAAAATTTCAATCAGATTGAAACTAAATTATTTATGAAACAAGTGCGAAGTAGTATATTTAGGAGACAATGGCACACCAACGGGTGGTCACTGTGACCTCCCCAAAATTTCTTTATTTGGGAAACTTTGTCTGACAATTCGGCAAAATTATCATCACTTGCTTTAATTTAATTTCGTTTAAAGATAAGTTTTTGAGTTATTTTTTACGTCAGACAATTTTTATGCGATTCTTATGTACTGCATAAAAATATTTTTAAACTTTTGCGAAAACAACTTTTATATCGCTAATACGGAGTGGAGATTCGAACGTTTTCTTTTTTTAGCTATTTTTCTTATGCGATCCCTATCCACCGCATAAAAACAGGTTTGGGTGTAATTGCACTCAGTGGAATGCAGTAAAATTGAAACAAAAAAAAAATTAAATCGCAATGTTTAAAGGTGCCGAAGACATAATTTTTATTACTCTTAATACATTTAAACAAGAAATTTTCAAACTGCGATTAGGTAGCAGAAATTTTATTTTACAAAAAAGAGACTTTTTAGCTAAAAATTTCTCTCAGCATTTTTTACCCTAAACTCCTATAAAAGCTTAAATAAAAGGTAAGTATAAAGTTCATTTTTTACAAAACGATCGTTTAAAATAAAACAAAAATTCAAAAGTAAAAACCAAATGCTTTGAACAATTATTCCTATTAAGTAACAATAAATATTAGATTCCTGAGATGGGAAAAATATGTGTCTATCTGTTCTGTTATTCCCTCCAACGACTTTTAAGGGAATTATTCATTTCAAACAAAATTTTATTTGTTCGTAACATTTAAAGCCAGAACATCTCATTTCTGTCTCATTTTTGGATTTTAATAGTTTTTCGTTTAATTTTGTATGGTTCAAACTATTCAATAGTATGCTCCAGAGGAAAATTTAAATTTTGTATTAATTCCTAGCTTAGAGACGAACTTGCTTTTAAAAACCTTTATAGGGAAAAATGTTAGGGGAAACTTCTGTACTAAGAGGGATTTTTTTCAATCAAAATATTTCAATGCCAGTCAAAAACATTTTAATGTTAGCTCCAACGAAAGAAATTCAAGATTTTTCAAAATTAAGTTTAGAGGTCCTCCAAAGTTATTTTAGGACGACCAAAAAATCGAAAAATAGCAGAGATGCTGAATAATTGTTTCTTTTTCTGTCTCGTTTATTTTAGCAATAGGAAAAGGATATTAATAAGGGGACCAAAATTCTTTCATTTGCAGACTCAACGATAACAAAGCTAAGGAATTGAATAACTAATTCAGTAAATTTAATGCGTTTTATTTTTCACTGAATAGAAAGAGTTGCAAATGACTTTTTGAAATGTATTTTGCTGTTTCTTTTTCTAGTGCTGAATACTTAATAATCGTTTTGTTATTTGTTTTTATTTATTAATTTTGTATAACTGCTACTGCTGTCCACCCCCCCCCCCCTATTTTTATTTTTTGAAAGGAATTTAAAGCAAATACTTTACGCGTGAAATAATTTTAACATGGTCTATTTATAAACTAATGCAAAATTATTTTTCTTAAATTGTTTATCCGGTGTTTTATTTACTATTGGTACCCGCACGGCTTTGCCCGTAGTAGAAAATTAAAAGGTCATTTGGTTCACCTGTATATTAATGAATGATGAATTTCTCCTCAACTTGCTATGTTAATTTATACGCCCATGTTATGGGCCCAAGTTATAATTTGCTCGTCCATGTTATGATAATTAAATAAAATCTTTCATGTTATGATAATTCGCTCGATAAAATTTTCTTAAAATTGGAATGGATAAAGAACAAAATCGATTTTTCAAAAAATCGCTTCGAGGTGTTCACCGCTATGCTACGAACTAATTTTGTGCCAAATTTCATAAAAATTGGTCGAACGGTCGAGGCGCTATGCGTGTAACAGAGATTCTGAGATCCAGACAACCATACACACAGACTTACAGCTTTATTCTTAGTAAAGATTTACTTTTACTTAGATTTAAAATTTTATATTTGGGCAAATGTCTGTTGTAATTCAGTTGTATGCTTTGACTCTCCTTATTATTACTTAAGCGTTTGTATGCTAAGGTGCTGAAAAATATGTATTAAAATAGGCAGGCGTGCCTCACCGTCCAGTAGCAATGACTCCCCCCCCCCCTAAAAACGATGGTGCACCCCCAACCCCTCCTTTAAATCCAAGAGCATCAATTAATGAGCGGAACACAGTCGTATAACCGCCAACTGGCGGTAAAGCCTAAGGCTTTTGCGCTGAGAACCCTGGTTCAAATCGCGGCTAAGACATGGTTGTTATTTATTAGTTAAGCTCTTCCTCCAAGATTGGACAACTGGTTCCGACCATTGAGAAGGAATAGATGGAGAGAGTGCAATCCTACTATCCCGATACGGCAACAGTACCATGTGACTTGGGGAGGAATTTCGAGTTGACCGTAACCGCTGAAGAAGTTTTCATTAGCTGAAGCCATGCATGATAACAACCTTTAACTGTAGAAGGGAAAAATTAGATTTATAGTAATAGTGCAGTATTCTAGCATTGTAAACTGTAAGGAACAAGCCACACCAGGAGGTCCAGTAACTTTTCCCTAGCGTGTACGAATGTTTTTTTCTTCTAAATAAAGAAAAAATAACATTTATATGCATTCAACGAGTACATATTCCACAATTGCCTATAACTTTTAAATTTTTGTACTTATTTTATCTATAAAAGTTATAAAACATTGTATATCTTGGGTGCAAATAACATTTTAGTTCCATAAAAACACTTTTTACTAAACTAGTAATTATTTTAACGGCTCTTAAGCATTATGTGTACATTTGCTTTGTTGGCGAGTATCTTCTTGCCAAGCTCCTGTCAACAGCAGATACGCAAGAATAAAGATTTGCTATTTTTATGCTTCAATTTAAATATTAGTATGCCTGCGTATAAAATCATTTCAAAACATTGATTACAATACATATGAATCTATAAATTTTCTGTCAATAACAGAACACTTCAAACTATTTGTAAATGCCCGTCATTTCAGGGAATAAACATCAAAACATATGAAAAAAGCAAATAAAATTATATTTTAAAATCCGGAAAGAAGTGGGGAGAGGGAGTTTGAATGATAGGCCGGTATTTGTATCCGTTATTTATTTATTTATTTATTATTATGCGGTAAAGGAGTTGGAGCCAGAGTTGCTCTGATTTGTAGCCCCGACTTCATAATAAGCGTCGTCACGTCGTCTGAAAAATATTTAATGCCAAAAGAGCGATTGCGTGCCAAAACGCGACAACTTCCCAGTCAAACAAGTCACCTGACCTGGGAAACATTGGTTCCCAAATTTATTTCACTGAGATATTTGCTATGGCTCCCTCCATTAGTATTCCTTCTCAATGGTTCCGACCTCCCTTAAGTTGTAGGTCTCCAATGTTTTTTGTTTATTTTTTTCATTTTTTTTAAAATATTTTTCGTAGAATAATATATAAATTTTTTAAACTTCGCATGCTCATGTTTACTTTGACTAGAACTAGCCTTTTTATGTGAAATTAATATTAAGAATCGGAAGAAATTTTGATATCTTTCTAGTTTTTACCACTATATTATATAGCTTGTAATAACTGCATACGATAGCAACTGATCTTATCTCGTTCGACAATGGGGTCGTTTCCAAAACTTTAAAAGTATTTTTTTCTGAAAGAGCATGCTTAAAAATATAGGATCCGACCATTTTCAAATAATTTGTTCAAGTTTAATTATTTTTAAAAAATTACTTAAATCAGTGTGCTTTCATTGTTTACGTTTCTGTCGTGTGATATCGCAAATGATGAAATGCCATTCAGTGTTGCCATTCACGGAGAAATATATTTAATTCGCATCTTTACTCACGTGTATTGGCAACGATATGGTTGATAGCAAGCGTAGGGCGCAATATTTAATTCGCTTCTTGATTATCATATCGTGGAAACCTGGTAGAAAGATGCGCCAAATTGCATCATTTGTGACGTCATAAAGACCACGCCTTGTTTTCAAAATCGCACATTTAAAAAAAAATAATTAAAAAATAACTGCTAGGAAATGAAAGTATTTTCTGGGTCCGTGTTATTGTTTTTACTCATTCTATCAATTTCAGTGACTAAAAGTAGTACTTTTGACTGAAGGAAACAACCCCATTAGAGCCTGTGTATTGATTATTTTTAAGCTTCTCTAAAAACAAAGGCTCACTTGCATCAACCAATCGTCATATGAAATTAAAATAAATTAAATAAATTCAAAAGAAATTCAAGAAATCAAAATGAATTGCCATGGAGCATGCTACTTCAGAGAAAAGTTAACATTGAAAACACTAGGTTTTTTTTGAGCAATCACGATTGCTTATTGTTCTCATTTGACCATTTTTAGTGTCCGTGCCTTTTTCAACTTGGACCAGAAGCCTATGCAGCACCACCACCCACCGTCCTCTGCTGGCGGCGCGGCTGCTCCGGTTTTGAGCTACCCGTTTCTCCTGGTAGGAGGCGTCCATGTCCTACACACACGCACCTTCACACACATACGCACACAGACTTCACACACATGCCCTCACACACGCCTACGTGCATACACACAGGTCCACGCGCACACACAACTATGCACACGTAACCGCCCAGGAGGGGAGGCAGGCTTGGGGGGGGGGCAGGAGCCGTTTCTAGAAACAATAACTCCAATGAGTAGGGTCCTGTCTCAGTTCGTGATTGCGAAAAACATAATTTGAATTCAAAATTTCAGAATTCAAATTAATTTTCTTTTCTTTTTCTATTATTTTATTTTTTTTGACATAAATATCTTAAAACTAATTAAAATTGAATGTACAAAATCTCTGCGCCAAAAAGTGGAAATATGTTTTTGAAACAAAATTTATTGACTAATACTGTTTGTTTGTCATTTTAAGTAAGACAGAAGTTGTTTCAGAGTGTGTATTTTCCCTCCCGGACTCATACACACACACACATGGCTGTGATCCTGTAATACGAACTAAACTACGAAAATTAAAAGTATTGAAGAAATAGTTCATTGCTAATTACATTATACGCTACAATACTTAAAAGCTCATCATTATTTTCAGTAATGATGTTGCCATAGTTGCGAAGAAATTCCTCACGATGTTACGTGTATCTAGCAACGTAACAGTTACAAATGATTGCGGATGAAGAATTAATGACACATTTTGAACTGGAATTTAAGATTCGGAAATGAATAAAAATGAAAGCAGGGCTTATGAATCATCATTATCACGCCGGGGCTCGGAAACGAAATTTTGATAACGAAAACGAAAAATTTTCATTATTATTAATGCGTTCTTTACCTGCAGCCATTTTAGTCATCCACAATACGAAACTTATTGCGCAGAATAACTGAACCCGACGAAGCAATTAGCGAAATCGAGGATCTAAGTGCTGGAGTTTAAAATAAAATAAAACGAAAAAAAGTACCGCCAATGTATTTCGTATTAAAATAACATTAAAGATGTCGCTGTCTTTAATAAAGATCAGAGCCCTAATAATAGAGGAAGCAAAATAAAATAAAATAAAACTTTCTTGTCTGAAATTCGCGCGCTTTTGCCAGCTACTCTTTTTGTGGTGAGTTCGTTGTATTTTTTTTCCTTCCATGTGCTTTTGTTTTTAAGATGTTCCCTTCTGAAATTAATCATTTTACAGATGCGGTAGACAAGAATAGAATCATTTTTGAGCCCCGCTTTTCTCTAATGATGCAAAAGCACTTGGCAGCACTTTTGGAAGAACGATGTATTTATAAATTTATTGTTGGCATTGGCGATGTTACGTTTTGAAAAACTATCTTTTTTTTTCATTTTGAAGAAGGGAAAGAAATTTCGTTCTTGAAAATGATCTGTGGCAATGTCCTTTATTATGTCAATTTAAGAATACGTTTCAGGTGAAAACGTTTTATTTAGTAATTATGGTCTTGCTTTTTACATTTACTCTTATACTTTATTGAGAAAATTATTTCGTTTTTAATTTTTCTTCAGAAACTATTGCTACAGCATGCCGTTTAAGGGTGTCCACGGGGGGGGGGGATCATTGCACAAGTTGGGCCATCCAAATGCGGGGGAGTAATTATTTTTATTTATTTATTTAAAATTATTTATTGTTTTATTTTTAATGTGTATTATTTATTTTATTGCTTATATTTTATTTCATTTGCTTATTTAGTTTGTGTGTGCATGTGTATGTGGTATGTCATTGGCGTAGCACATAACTTTTCTAATAAAGTACTAATAATAGAAATAATTAAAAATTAATAAATAAATAAAAATATTTAAAAAAGAAATAAATAAAATAAAAAACGAGAGCTAAAAAAATAAAAATAAATAAAAAGGGAAAGAGGGTCGAGAAATGTTTGTGGGGGGGGGGATTTGCGCCATTGAACAGGGGGGATCGGCACCCCTGACGTCGTTTTTCAATAAAATATATAGAATTGCCGCAGGTTGACCTTGAGATTTAAACGCTAATAAAAACAATCATATATTTGTACCGTAAGCAAGAAAAGATATAGTTTACAAGATTACAGGTTAAACAATAGACCAAACATAACGCACCAGCACTTTAATCCTTAAAATTTTAATATTATGAGAAAAGTAGTGTTTGAGAAAAGAATAAAATTCATCCGATTACCATTAGATTAGCCAATGAGAAGAGTGATTTTTAAAGCACATTAACCATAGTCTCAGAGAGCATGCATTTAAAATTTTAATATTCGTTTTTACTTTTCCAAAAACTAAAATTTTATCTCGAGTTTCTTCCTCTTAATAAAAAAGATTTTAGTTGCCCCAGCACTTCTTTGATTCTATCCCAAAAACCGTTATAAAAAGTAAAATATTTATTAGTTTGCAGAAATATAATCGTGATTGTAATAACAATTTTGATAAGTTGGATTTATGTTCCTGCGTTTTGTAAGTTTCGTTTAGTTTCCCAGATTCGAATCCATGCCAGTGGCATGATTGTTCCATGGGTATAGCTTTTCTTCTGATCATGTCCTAATGATTCGGAGCAAATTTAGAGATGTAGCCCTGTGATAAAAGCATGTCGCGCTTAGTATGATAAGCCAATAAAATATAAAGAGGTCAGAATTATGAGTTAAATTCTCAATAGGAAACCGGCAGGAAGGATTTATTGGTGGGTACATAAATAAATGGGTTTTGTGCGGAACACAACTTGAATTTGAATGTCCTTCAAATATTGAAAAGTCAGACAACCAAAAATTAAAAAATCAACTATTTTTAAAGAGCCAGAGCAAATAGGGATATTTTCTTCAAACTTGTATGTGTGTTCTTCAAGTATTGAAAAGTCAGAACAAAAATTTAACAATCAACAATATTTAAAGGGCCAGAGCAAATAGGGATATTTTCTTCAAACTTGTATGTGTTGGATCAAAATTTAGTAATGTTTTTGAGCTCTTTTATACTCTTGGAGGGTTATATAGTGATTTTGGTGAAAATTTATCTTTGGTAGAATTACAGCGTGGCAGTTATGGCGGAATTTCCGATATTATTGTTTCGAAGGATGTTACCTATTCAAAATTCTTAATGTTTTTGGCAGAATTTAATTTTTTGGGGTCGAAAAAGGGGGGCGGGCTGATTTATCGATGAATTTTAACGCATGGACGTGAACAAATTTGCACGATTCTTATTGTGTTACTCAATGAAATTAAGAAAGAGTATATGTCGTAGATTGCTTTCATACGAGTCTCGACACATTTCTCACATTCTCCGTTTTAGTATGATAGATACTCCGGAAGAAAACGAAACATGCAGTTAACGTATGAAAGGAATATCAGTCGGTTTCTTTTCAAGAGATTGAAATAATGATACCATCTAATGGGTACTGAAGAATACTTTTCGAATAGTCTATCCTCTTTTGTACAAAACCCCGTAAGTAAGCTTAAATACTTCTTTTAAAAAAGGTCGTAGGGTAGGTCGGGGGGCACGTTTACGATGATTTTTTTTCAATGAATTTTCTAAATTTTATGTTTTAACTTAGGAAATTTTAGACATTGCGGTTTTATGGAGCCGTTAATAGAGTCAAAATTGGTACATTCAGTTGTTGCTCAATTTGTGTTTTTAACCGTTAAATAATTATTTTTGAGTTCAAGTTGGTTGCGTAAACTTGACCCGGACGCGGGGCACGTTTACGCATTTTTATTTTGACACCTAACGTGGTTCTATCAGTGTTTTGAACATAATGTCTTATCATCGTTAAAATAAAGCAAATTTATTACAGACTGACTAGTGTATAAAGTTGAAGCTGAAGGGACATGAAAACAGCACTATATGATTGTAAGCTATAAGATACGATTGTATAACTTAATTAAAAAATTAAATGGTAATTTTCAAAACTAATAAGCCGGAAAATACTGAAAATGTTTGAGACAGTTTGGAGCGAAAGAAGTGTCAGGAGAAGTTTATTAGCAAGACACGGTAAGAACGTCGGCACAAAGGTGCTCAAACGTCAACGCGTAAACTTGCCCCGTTGCCAATTTTGGATTTATTTCTAACGTGCCAAAAAATGTAATAACATTTCAGTTCATAAAAATACTATTCTCAAAAAAGGATAAACTTGTGCTAATTTTTATTTTTTGTTCTTCCTTAACTAAGTATTATTTATTCACAATAAACTTCAAAACGTTCAACTCAAAATTTATTCGACTTGGTAAAAAAAAAAACAGATTATTTTTTTCTGCTTTTTAAACCGAAGCTCGACTGATGCTCAAAAACTTGTGAGGATATTTGCTAGGGAGCAGCATCAATATGTTATGACTGTTGAATCTCCAGTAATAATTCGTTTGAAAAAAAGGCAAACGTGCCCCGGTCTACCCTACTGGATAAAATCCAGTTAATCAAACATTCAAATACGTTTTTTCTCAAAAATAGCTTGTTTTGATTGACGGGATACTTCCCTTTGTACCGCCTGTACTCTTTTTATGTCCTTCAGATGGTTCCAAGTTACTTTTCTTTCTTCTATGGCGCATTTCTTATTTTTCTAATCAACGTTGAGAAACTAACTTTTAGACTTTACCTATTTTTTCGCGATGTAAAGCATTTATATTATTACTATCTACAAAAAAAAAAAAAAAAAAAAAAAAATGCTGGATGAAATTAAGCTTGTTTTTTCTTCCTTCTTTCCTTTCAACTTCCTGCGTAGAAACATTCACATGTAAAACAAAATTTCAGTTTTCTCCAACATTTCTATCGGAGAAAAACAAGAAAATAGTCGCTGACTTACGTGGCAGGTCACCAAATTGTGCGTTATTGCTACTATTATTACTATCATTTAGTTAGATAATGTATGGCCAGAAGTAGTAACATCTGGTTCATATTGAAGTTCTGCTTTCAGAAGATGGATTTTTTTTTTCCAGTTTTGTTTTTTTTAAAAAAATAATTGGGCAATTATTTTTGTGACGGAAAGGGGTTTTGATCAAAAGTCATCTTTAGGTGGCTACAATGTTCATCCAAACATAAAAGTTTCTTTTCCTTTTTTTTTAAACTACGTATTAAAAACAATTTTTATGTACCATACATAAAAATTACTTTGCGTGTTTATTTATTTGTAATGGATTTTTTTTTTTTTTTTTTTTTTGCACAAAACTGTCGGCTAGACTATTTATATTTACAGCATCTCAAATCCTTACTGTAATATTTTTTTTTTATTTCCGTGCTTATTAAATTATTTCCTTTAGACTTATTTTGTAGTTAACGATATTTTTGCGCAATGCCAAGCTTTTTTTTGAGCTTTTATTTGTATTCATGTTGTTTTTTCAATAATGAGATTTTAACGATCGAAAAAAATTTTGCATTATTTTTACTCAAAATGTTATTTGAATACACTTTTTTTTTCAAAAAAAAAAATGTATCAGATTTTTAATCATAGTTAACTAATTATACAATTAAACTTAAACCTGAACTTTTTCCGTCTTTATCTTAATATATGCCAGAAAAACTGATTTTCTGATTGTCAGTGTTAAACACATTATTTAGTAAATTTGGTATGAGTACTAATAATATTTTTGAATAAGTGCCATAAATTCTGTACCTCCGAGCTAGACTAGCGTAAGCCCAAAAATTGCGATTTTACGTTTATCATTGCAATAGCTGCATTGTCCGACTTTGCACGGTCTACCTTGAAAATAAAAGTTATGTCAAGTGACGCATGTTTAACAATCAGGCTTCAATTGAAGAAGAAAAAAATAGTATAAAATTTCCCTTCAAAATAATCATTCTCAAAGAGAGAAAACAGCATATCAAAAGTTCCCGAAAAATTATACCCTCCGTAAATCCAACTAAAATCCTAAAGAAAAAAAGAAGATGAATAAACAAATAATACTCAAACGGGGAAACTTTTACTTCAAAACAAAAACAAAATTTTATTTAGTTACAGCCGAGAAAAAAAAAGTGGCAACCTTCTGTACGCTAATTTAAAATGAGATCGCGCAAACGATAAATTTCCTACATAAAATTTCTATTCCATTAGGCTTAGTGATGCTTTTTAATTTTTTCGTCGTGATTTTACAGCCTTTTTTTTTTAATTAGAAGGAAATGGAGGAACTCTATGGGTATTTTTCGCGAGCTCTCGAATGGCGCCAAAATAGAACTGATCAGATAAGTATTTCAGTTAGAAAGAGCCATTTAATGCAATTTTCGGGTCCTAAAATTAAAATTCGAACAGTTCGTTTTTTTTTTTTGGAGTTCGAACCCCCCCCCCCCCCTGCGTTTCTTCGCGGGTGTCCAAGTACCTCCCTGTCAAATTTGGTGGAGATCCGACGTAAACTGTGGATGTGTATAGAGAACATACATACACGCACATATATTCTATGTTTTATTTATATAGAGTGTATGTAGAATCCTATTCCGCATCAAAGCATGCTAATGTAGTTCTAAAAAAAAGAAAAAAACTTTGAAATTATTTGCCAGTATTAAAAGATCGTGATTCCATTCCTTTGTATGCGAAAGACAAAAGTTTTCTCTCTCTGACCTGCAAAGTAGCGATTACGTTACTTACGTCAGTCAGGTTCTGGGGTACAGAATTAAGCATACTTAACCACTGCAAGAAGAACGCTTTTTTTTTTAAACTACCTTTTTCACTCAAAGTAAGTTTTAATACATTTTTATGCATATTAGAATTTTATAAATTTTAGAAAGGAAATTAGTTTTTCAAATTAATACTTCTCATAAAATGCTTGATTTCTTTTTTTTTTCTTCTTTCTTTCTTTTCTTTTCTAAATAAGTAAAGCATTTATGGATTTGAGGCTTTCCAGTGCCATCAAGAGATGATTAAAATAATTAGCGGTACAAACATAAAAGCTATCTTTGATGTCAATATTAAAGTTTCTCTGTTTGCTTTTTTATTTATTTACCAGTCACTGCTTTGGAGAAATATTATCATTTTCATAAACATAACTTCGATCTTTTACTCCAGGATATTTAAAAACAACTCTTGAACACTAAAACGTTAATCAGTTTCTTTGCCGCCATAAATAAAAGCTCCCCAAATTAAAATAACTCATCATAGTTTATGTTCTCCATTTATGTAATGATGTTTGTTTTTCTTGTTTAACTATTATTTAAGGCAGCTCTTTTTTTATATTTATTTATTAATTCATTTCTTTGAAATGAATTCTGAATTCATGATTCAAACGTAAAAAATTATCAAGTCATCTTGGGAAATTCACGCCCATTTCAAAGTTTTTTTTTCATTTTTTGTGAATGGGGAGTTACTTAATGCTTGCGTTGTATTTTTGATGCAAGGATGTTTTAACTTCAGTAAAAACTAAAAAATATGAAAGAAGGGCAAAATTTATGTCAGTTATTGCTACATAAAAACGATTTTTATAATTGTTCCCCATTATTATTATTATTAATTTATTTTTAATGTTTGCTAAGGGATAAAGCAGAAAACTCAATATTTAAGTTTGCGTCTACGTTTTTTTTTTTTTTTTTTCAAAATGTCAAAAGACAAGGATTCCACAAAGCTTCGATAAAAGTGTAGACGAGTAGTAAATGAAATACTAAACTGATATAATTTTTCAGATTATTTAGTTCTTCGAATCTACGATGCAATTATGAAAGTTTTTACAGAAATTAGCATATCTCTGCTAACTGAATTATGTATGCCCACTATTCGTTGCTCAAAGCACCGAAAAGCGATACTCGATTTCCAGGCATGCCCCCAGCAACAAAAGGGTGCTAAAGGCATCTATTATCTCTTGCTTCATGTAGATGGTACTCGCCCTTTTTTTCCCCCGGTATACACGATCTTAAATGTAGCCTAAAACAAAGATGTACAGGGGTGTGATATCAGGCGAACGAGTCGATTTAGTTTTATGAGGCAATTGTGAAAATTTTTCAAGACATTAATGTATCTTTACATGCCCACCATTTGTTGCGCGAAGCACAAAAAAGCGATACTTGATTTCCAGACATGTCCTCAGCAAAAAAAAAAGGGTGCTAATGGGGTCTGTCATCTTTTGCTTCACGTAGATGGTACTCGCCTTTTTTGTCCGGTATACACGATCTTAAATGCAGCCTAAAACAAAGATATACAGGGGTGTGATATCAGGTAAGCGGGTCGATTCATTTTTACGATGTTTACGATTTAGTTATTCGATTTAGTTTTACGATGCAATTGTGAATGTTTTTACAGAAATGAATCTATCTCTACATGCCTACATTCGTTGCGCAAAGCACAAAAAAGTGATACTTGATTTCCAGGCAGGTTTTCAGCATCAAAAGGGTGCTAATGGTGTCTATCATCTCTTGCTTCAAGTATAGTACTCGCATTTTTGTCCGGTATACACGATCTTAACATACACTAAAAGAAAGATATGCCGAGTGTGACATCAGGTGAACGAAGTGATCAGGGAACGTCACGTCTAATCCACCGACATAAAAATATTTCATTAAGGAACTTATAAACATCTCAAGAACTGGGAATTTTGAAATTTTTTTAAAAACCCAAAATTGAGCTCATAAAATTCCCAAGAGCTAGGAAAAAATACAATATCATTTAAAAAGAACATTTGAGGTAGCAAGAAACAAAGGGATGCAAATGGACGTTTTCAAGTTTTAAGTAAAACGCGTTTAAAGTTGCGGTCCTATAGGTAGGTTTTCATTGACTTTTTCTTAATCACGCTGTATAGCAGCACCTACCAAAGATTCTAGAACTATTTCTTTACCCAAAGCAGAGGAGAGGTTCACCTTATACTTGTACCGGTTACCCTACAATTTTTAGCAAACTTTCCCAGTAAAAGTCAGAAAAAGAAGAAAAATGTATACGAAAGAAGGCTTAATGCATCTTAAAAATATCACGGAAAAAAGAAGTGTGAAATAAATAATATAATTAAATGAATATCTAAAAACTAAAAAATTGTAAAGTAGGGTATTCAGATTGGGGAAAAATGTCTGTCATTCTGTCTGTCTGTCTGCCCCCCCTCCCCCCCAATAATTTTTGAATGAATAGTCCGACTCGAACAAACTTTTTTTGTTCGAAAGATCTCGGTGAGGACACATTATTCTCATATGTCACTGTTTTGCTTTGAACAATTTTTCGTTCAATTTTAAACAGTTCAAAAAAACCTAACATTATTGCCTACGGGGAAATTCAAGTCAAACATAAATCCCACTCTTAGATGCGAATTTACTTCAAAAAAACTTTGTTAGAAAAAGCTCTTGATGAGGAACATGTATATAAAATATCTTTTTGATTTGAACAATTTTCCGTTCAACTTTGAGAAATTTAAATCCTTCAACATTAGCGTCTACGGAGAAATTAAAAGTCAATATAGATCCCGAAATTAAAGACGATTTGCTTCAAATTGTTTTTGTTGGAAAAAGCTCTTGATGACCAACTCTCGACTCTGACTCCTACTAGTTTCAGGGCTTCTGACCATGACTCCTGTACACCAGAATTACTCAGACTCCGGCTTCCCGACTCCGGCTCCGTAGCTTTGGCAAAAAATTTGGACAAGGAGGAAAAATGACGGAATCTAACTCTTGGGAATTTCAAGTCTTTAACTCCGACTCTGACTCTTTTATCCCGAATTAAGTCCGACTCCGACTCCGCAAATATTATTACGGACTTTAAGGGAAAATGACCAATTCCAACTCCGAATCTTTGAATTAAAAACCTTCGGCTCCCGAATCTGACTCTTTTGTTCCGAAATGAAATTGACTCTTGCTCCACAGCCTTGGTTTTTACTGTGAAATAGGTAACGTTAATATGATTTGTTTTTATTTTCACTTTAAAGTTTTAGTTTATGCATCCATTTTTTGGTGGAGAAATTCGGACTCCTATATGTTTCAACTTAAAGAGAAGCGCAGACGATTTTTTTTTTAGTGATAATGAAAACTATTTCTTCAAGAGCTAGTTTTTGTAAGGATCAGGCAGGCTGAATAGTTAACATTTTTGATTTTTCTGAAAATTTCAGAATATGTCCCTTATTTAAAATACATACCAACGAGTAGTGTCCAAAAAAAAAGAAAGATTTGTGTGGCTGACATTTGGCGCACTGAAATACACTGGTGTGCAAAAAGTAAGGACGATGTCGAAAAATTAGCATATCAGCTGAACGAAGAGGCAGAGCGGACAGAAAGACCAATCAAGAGATTAAGTATGGTGATGTAGCACATGCGCAGATATGCAGGCAGACGTAATGGGGGAGTGTCTGAGTAGTAAGTATAAAGCATGTTGCCGGTGTAAGATCAGTATTTCTGGCAAAGAGATTGCACGCCGTATAGTAATTAAAATCACACCGAGTTGCTGCCTCAGCGAGAAATGGTTAATAATCAATCTGCTAGACGATATCTGGATGCTTTTACCCGAGGTCGAATAATTGGAAAGTTGGAGGAAGGCCGCAGTATAACAAGTGAGGCTGCAGAGTTCGGAATTGCTCACAGCATCGTTTCACGACTTTGGAGACAATTTCAAACTACAGGAACAGCTATCCGTCATCAGTCCTATCCGATATCAGTAGTGGTCGTCCACGAGGAACCACACCCGCAGATAACCGGTATATTGTCTTACAGGCCGGAAGAAACAGGCGGCAGACAGCGGGAGAAATCGCTAGACACACGACACAGGCGACTGGACGACCGATATCGTGTTTTACCGTGGCAAGAAGACTGCACGGTGGTGGTCTGTTTGCACGACGCCCTGTACGGTGTGTACCTCTAACGCCTGCCCATCGGAGAAGGCGTTCTCTATGGTGCCGAGAGCACCGGAATTGGAGAGACAATGAATGGGGACGAGTACTCTTTACTGATGAGAGCAGATTCAGTCTGAGTAGCAATTCTCATCGCATACTCATCTGGAGAGAGCGGGGAAGCCGCAATCATCCCTCGAACATCATTGAAAGGGACAGGTATGGAGGTCGCGGTGTTCTCGTTTGGGAAGGCATCATGCTTGGTAGTCGTACAGACCTTCACATCTTCGACGCAGGTTCAGTCAACGGGGCCCGTTATTGTAACGAAATTCTTCATCCATATGTGCGTCCTTTTAGAGGCGCTATGGGTCCGCAGTTCCTTCTCATGGACGACAATGCACCATGTCATCGCACAGTAGTTGCCGAACAGCTCTTAGAGAGTGAGGATATTGAACGTATGGAGTGGCCGGCACGATCTCCGGATCTCAATCCCATCGAGCATGTATGGGATTTTCTAGGCAGACGCTTGGCAGCTCGTACCTTTCCACCAGTAACGATTCAGGAGCTTCGATTGGCGCTGCGAGACGAATGGGCAGCAATGCCTCAACAACTTATTGACACCCTCATTCTCAGCATGGACAGACGCTGTGAAACCTGCCTAGCAGTCGGCGGAGATCATATCCCCAACTAAAGACCGGATGTTTCTTGCTAGACACCCATCACAGGGATGTTTCGGCCTTCAGTCGCATTGCGCTTCATGCTACTTTTTCAATAAAGCTTCTTTTTATCCCTCTGATTTCTCTTTTAGTAAGTGTTGCTTACATTACACATGTCCTTACGTATTGGGGATCTTACGGTATTAAATGTGTTGATTTGGAAAGCTTTTGTATAAAGTTATATTGAAAAAACCGTCTCGTTCTTAATTTTTGCACACCAGTGTATTTATTTCTGAAATTGCAGAACTCACAAACTTGCATGACCTTCAAGGTCCTTAATTTCTTGCACCAAGAGTCATCAGATATGAAACTACCTGGAGAAGAAGCCTTTCTTGTCATAGAAACACAATCAGTTAACAGACCTATGACTACTGTTTTAACTTTTACATAATTAGGCTCTAAACTTTACTCAACGAGTGGTTTTTGGCGCTAGTGAAAAAATGCCAATTACCTGCTTTAAGTATTGGTTACTATTATGTGCAACAATATTATTATACATTTTCATAAACTAACTAAAATGGTAACAAGAGACAGCATATACTTGGAATCAAATTGAAAATTAAGTCCATAAACTACTCAGTATGCAAAAAAAACTGTATTTGTCTAAGTCGAATAAATACCTTTGTGAATGAAAAGCAAAATAAGAAATAACGATGTCGAATGGCACGAATTGAAGATTATTACAGACACGTGTTTCTGCGTTACAAGGAACGCCTCTTTCACTGCAAAAGAAAACAGCATATGGATGAAAAGGCGTCCGACAAATCGGCTTTCCGACATCCCGACAATCTCGACATCCGGCTTTTGTCGAATGTCTTTTCATCCATAAGCTTTTTTTTTTGCGTTGGAAAAAGCGTTCCCTGTAACGCCGAAACACGTGTGAACAGACGTTATTGTTTCTTATTTTTTTATTTCTCTACATTTCTAACACGTGGGACATGTTAAAAAAGAAAACAACAGCAGCAAAAGTGGCCACGGGACTCAATCACCATCTGGATTCACCAGTGTGAGTAATTACAGTTAGAAGGCACTATTATAAACAGAACATTTACGGCAGAGTAGCGATTCCCAAAATGCTTATCACAGATGTTTATACTAAACCTCGTCTTCAATGGTGCCACACTCACAAATCCTGGTAGATTGATAAGTGGGAGAGGGTAATATGCTCTGACGAATCGTTTTTGACATTTTTCTCTACTATAGGACGGGTGCACGTTTGGAGGCCACCAGTACAAGCGTATGATCGTGGTTCTCCTTGCAACTATCAAGCATTGAGGAGGATCTGTCGTAATATGGGGAACCATGTTGTGGTTTTTCGCTGAAACCAGCCGTAACCCTGAAAGGAAGGATCACTGGGAACAAGTATAGAGACATTTTAGCTGACCAGATCCATTATGTGATGCAAACTTTGTTTCCTGAAGGAGATAGAATTTCCCAAGATGATAATGCACCTATCCATGCAGCGGACTTGTCCAATCACGGTTTGACGAACACGAGAATGCAGTTAAACATCTGCCTTGGGCAGCAGTGTCACCTGAAATTCATATAATTGAACAGTTCTGGTCTATTTTGGAGCAATCGATACGGAATCGATATCCTCCACCAGCTTCTCGCCCAGAGTTTTCATAATATCTCCATGAATAATGGTAAAAAATTCCGCTGAACACTATTCAGCACTTGTATGAATCGATTTCTCTGCGAATACAAGCTGTATTACATACCAAAGGTGATCCTACACCATACTAATGAATAATTCTTTATAAATCCCAAGTGTTTCCATTATTTTGATAACAACCTGTATCTTTTTCATGAATAAATCCAAAACCCAAGAATTTCGACCAAAGTCTCAAGAACCCAAATTCTTAATTAAGATCCCAAGCCCTGGTAGAGCTGCTCAAGTCCCTAATGTGTTGATGCACTATTTTACCGGAAAAAGAAGCTAGTTGGCTCTAGAAAAGTAATGTTTTAGAATCCTTCCATGCTCTCTCTCTCTTTATGGGGCATGAAATGTTATTTTGTTTATCAAAAATACTTGCCTGTCACACACTTCCAACGTAACTCAAGGCCTAACTGTCAAATGAAACGTATGCTTAATATGCGCTGCAGAAGGGACACCTGTAGGCCCGAGCCCGAACCTGAAGGGGGCTCGAGTTTTTAAAATGAGGGGTGAAGTATATGTAGGGATGAACAATATGAGGAGAGCACTGTTTTCTGTGCGCGCCCCTGCTCCAGAAGGTCATGTAACAGAGATAGGCAAGTCACTGTTATCATAGATTTCAGTTTAAGTTTTTCCAATTAAGTAAACATTTAAATAACTGATATCCGGAGAAAAAAAAACTAGTTTCTGCCTTTTGGAATGTAAAAACGCAGTCGTAGTATGAAGAAATAGCACCCTCCTTCCCCCCTTTCTAATATTCTAAAACTACACGGATGCAACTTCTGGCATATTTTCCACACGCTTTAAAAAATCTTATACCACTGCAATTACCTTAACTATAATTTGGCTCACAAGGAGACGGCTCGACCGTGGGATCTGAGATTTTCGTCAATTCTTCTTGTGGTGAAAGAGGACCGCTAGTACCTTACGTGGTTAAAGTAATACGACGCAATACTCAGAAAATTATGAGAAAAATCGATTTTAAGTCGCCATGGAGTCTCCAATCCGCCTTATGAGTTTAAAATGCCAGTCCCTTGACCAGCCGCCGCTAGCCTAGTTGGTTAAGGCGCGATCTTGTGCTCCAGCGATAGAACGATCGAATCCCACTCTGGATCTTTTTCTTCTCTCTCTCTTTTTTTTTTCCTTTGCTATCACAACAATTAGTGGTAACGTGTTTCACCCCTATATTACTTTATGAAATTTATTTTTGCCAAGGATCGCAAACGTTTTCACTCACTGAAAAACATTCTTGCTGGTTATTCTGTACGGTTTGATTTGCCTAGTAAAGGTTTTTGACCTGTTGTCCCCTTACGGTTATAAGGGACATCTGCTCATAGGACATTCGTATTTTTTTTTTTTTTTTTTTTTGTTATCACAGCAATTATTAAAATAGTTTCTCTTCCCAACTTAATTTTTAAGAATTTATTAATATCATTTTCTTTTTAATTATTTTCTTTTTCTTTCAGCAAAACAATTTTTAAAAAATCATATTTTTAATCCTACCACTACTTTGTTACCACTAATTAATGTAGTAGCAAAAAATTAGAAGATAAAAGAAAAAGGTCCAGAGAGTAGGGAAGAGAAACTATTTTAATAATTGCTGTGATAACAAAAAAAAAAAAGGAAATACGAATGTCCTATGAGCAGATGTCCCTTAGAATCATAAGGGGACCAAAGGTCAAAAACCTTTACTAGGCCCAAATCAAACCGTACAGAATAACGAACAAGAATGTTTTTCAGTGGATGAAAAAGTTTGCGATCCTTGGCAAAAATAAATTTCAGAAAGTAATATAGGGTGAAACACGTTACCACTAATTGTTGTGATAGCAAAAAAAAAAAGAAAAAAAAAGAGAAGAGAAAAGAAAAAGATCCAGGGAGGGATTCGATCGTGCTATCTCTGGAACACAAGATAGCGCCTTAACCAACTAGTTTAGCGGCAGCTCGTCAAGATACTGACATTTTAAACTCATAAGGTGACTAGGAGACTCCATGGCAACTTTAAATCGATTTTTCTCATAATTTTCTGAGTATTGCGTTGTATTACTTTAACAACGTAAGGCACTTGGGGTCCTCTTTCACCAAAAAAAAAATTGACGCAAATCTCCGACCCCACGGTCGTGCCGTCTCCTTGTCAGTTAACTTAAGGCATAATTTTGGATATGTTTACTTCTTTCTGGGGAGATCAGCAAAGATGGACGTATCATTGGCACGAATTCGAGCTGGAATATTTTCGTACAGCTTCTATGAAATAACACAATTCTCAGCACCATACAACTCATCTTCAATTACGCTCCCCTATCATCGTAAAAAGTAAACATTGTCAAGGTGAAGCCTCAAATTATCACAGCCCTATTATATGTTTTAAAATCACCGGCGTCACCCTGCTGATTTACCGAAAATTCTTCTTGCGCCTGCGCAAGATATAATATTTATGTTAACTCTCTCCCTCCCTTTTTAAAAATCTTTTGTATTTGTATAATATCCGCTTTATTAAAACTCCTACGTCTATGTTTACAATTTTTTTTTTTTTTTTTTAATTTATTCTTCACTCGATATCATACAAAATAGTTATTTTTAAGAAATGATTAGTCATTAAAAACATTAATGTTTGGCGTTAATCAATAGATTTTTCATTGAATACATAAAAGTACTAATTTGTTTTCAGCCTACCAAATATTTTAATTAATATATCTTTGATCACACTAATTGGAATGCAATAAATATATTGCCGCGCAAAGCGCTCGAATAAAAAAAAACTCTTCGCTCGGTTAAACGCGGTAATGACGCACCAAAAACTTTTCTTTTTCTTTTTATACTCGAGTATACCATTTTCGCAATCATATTTTAAATCAGCAAATTGAAAAGAAAATTTTCTTGCAATTAATTTTTCTTATAAAGTACTTACTTTATTTCTCTCTTGATTAAAATAATGTTTTTCTCCACCGAATACTTTATGACATTGTATATTCGCCCTCGACAAGAGATTATTATAATTGATATTCACTCATAAACGCAGATACAGATGTCCTTTTAAAGTAAGCTAAAAATAAGCATTTTTTTCACTCAGTTTATTTTCAATTTTTCGTTTTAATGGAAATACATCTTTTACCGTAAATAGTCACATCTTTTTCAAAATGCATAGCCGTTTATGTTATTTTGCTGTTTAAAAGTTAATCAGCTTCGACAAATTCGTAAACAAATGCTTATAGCTTACAGAACTTTCGTTTTGACTCTTTATTTATGATTTCAATTAAAAACGGCTCTTTCGAACTTAATGTACGCACTGAGGTTGATTAGTGTTGAACTGAAATTGTCCTTAAAAAATTGTTTTATTACTATAGCCCGCATATTGAAAACTGAAATTACAAAATTAACTGATCAACTCAGATAAAAGCAATTAAAACTCCTAACTAAACAAACTGCACAAAATATAAATGCTAAAAACGTCACAAAGTTTTCGCATGAAACCTTGCTAAATCAAAACTGATAATAAACAACTCACAGGTACAAGTTTTCAAAAAAAAAAAAAAAGCATTTATGCGTATGATCAAAGCAGAACTTTTGTTACAGAAACCAAGCATTTTGGGAAGCAACTTACTTTTAAAGAGCTCTTTGTTTCAATTTTTTTTCTAAATGTAGAAATTAGTTTAGAACATAAACTCAACATTTCTAATTATGTTTATGTTTTTTTTTTTTTTTCAAATAGATTTTATTTGAATACAATGTCGTCAAAACAAAAACTTCTTCAAAACAAAAACATGTTTACAACCGAAAATTTTTCTCTCATACTTTGAAGAGAAATTAATTAATGGATTCAGCAAAAATCGAGTAACATTATTGAAACATATGTCGTGTTCAGAATGAAAGTGATGTAAATTATTAATACATGGTTTCGAGTAAATGAACGCTTTGTAAATATTTCTGCAGAAAAATCATAACTGCGTTAATGTCATCTTCAAAAGGCAGGATTTGTATCTAAAAATAGTTAATTTTTAATTATTTGATTCATAATATCTTATCAAAAATTACTTGCTTTTATCAAAAGTCACTTGCAACATGTTTTAATTAACTTTAAATGACTCATACCACTGTCATTTTACATTATGTGGCATGTAAAGGATCCCTCGAGTACGCGTTTGGCTTAGAGTGTTGTCAGCAAAATTAAGCTCCTAGTGCAGTTTCGCATCGAATAGAGCCCAGGTGCCTCGATCTGGTGGGAAACTGGGCGTCAAATACACTGTTAAAGATTTTAGGGTAAAAAGTACTGCCATCTGTGTTGCTAGCACTTTTTACCGTAAATTTCTATTTTACTGTAAAAAAATTACGATAGAAGAAACGAGAACTCTACGTCTAGTTGCGCTGAGTAAAATGAACGACATGCAAGCAGCTGGGTCTGAACCTTTGCTGTCGGGATTCTAGAAGACATAAATGAATCACACCATAAGTCACATGGTGTAAAAATTGGCGCTGCATATTTTTATTTTTTCCAGTATAACTTACGGTAAAAGTTTTCTGTACTGCGAGCACAGATATTTCTGCATTTTTTAGAAATATTTACCTGAAAAGTTCTCAATTTTTAACAGTGTACATGAAAAATTGATACTAAAGCAGAAGATTACACTTGGTCTGTAAAAGGTACTGCATCTAACGCAGCCCGATTCGAAAGAAAGACTCACTCTAGATTGAGGGTTGAGTCGATACCACCGCAGAGGTCAAATCTTCATAAATCTTGCTCAATAGTGTTGACCGGTGGCAACGAGAATTGAAAAAAATAACTACTTCTGAAGCTTCATCAAAAACTTTCTTTAAATCAGATGGTGTTTTTTTTTTCTTTTTTTCTAATGGCTGGAATTACGTTGATACAATGCCACCTACTACTTCTATTTAGTGCAATATTTTTTATCCCTAAAAGTTTCTTTTTTCTGAAATTACTGTGGAAATTAATAAACTGGTTGCGGAACCCTTCTGGAACTTCGGTGGAACCCAAGGGTTCTGCGGAACACACTTTGGGAATCGCTGGTTTAAGTAGTTAATTTATAGACTATACAGATAATCTACACACAAAAATTTTCATACACACACACATATTCTATGTACATTAACTTATGTAACTTGCCTAAACACATGCAAAAACATTATCCACGTAGTTGAAAGAAAAAAATGCGTTTTTCATTTCTTGCTTGAGTGTGGTTTTGAGAAAATGAACTCACCTTTATAGCTGCAATGATGAATCAAGTACATGGCGTTTTGGAATGCTTTATCAAGGCACATTCATAATTCGATACTACTTTGAAACTGTACCAGGACTGAAAGGGGGGACTAAAGTTTACTGATACAAATTGATTGCAGAACTAAGAATAAAACTATAAATTAAAAATCATAAACAAAGCTAGTAATTTCTCAAAACTTGAAACAAACATTTGAATTGTTATTTAAAAATGAATACAACACATTGATTAGTTAAAAAGAAATTAGTATTCATTATCGGGGGGGGGGGGGGAGAAAACTTCAAACACTTTGAAATGTAATTCGCAATTTTTTGGAAGTTTCACTCAAATTCTGTAGTTTTATAAGTCATATTTGCACTTGCAAAATGAGGGGGAGGTGAGGAACGGAAATTTTTTTCATAGAACTCCAAAATGTATTATTAAAAGCTTTAAAGCAAATTTCAAGTTTTTTTCTCATTGACGTTTTGAGGCGTTTGTTCTACGTTTTGAACGATGTAAGAGGAAGAAATAAATAATTACAGCAATGAGAAGTTTAGTGCTATGTTAATAAAGCTAACAATTTTGTTACTATTAATAATTGCTAAATATAACTATTTACAAAAACTACAACTAAATTGCAATACAAATCTGAGTAAGTGATACATACAATGATTATATAGAAGGTAATTCAAAACGTTTAAATTTACAAGTAATTTATACACAGATGCATAACCTTTTTCATTGCAGTATTTACTCATCGATGTTCAGATAAGTCCATTTTTGAAGGACTCACAAGTTATTTTAGAGCAGCTGTTTTTACACTTGCATGACGTAAATTCGCTTTAAGCACTTGAAACTTTGGACAAACTCAAACAAACAGTAACGCGCTTTTTATCAATTACTGCAAAGCTTCAATCATGAATTGAAGTTAAGGCTAAACTCTTAGACATACTGCCCCACTGATGTCCTCCTTACTCTAAATTCTAAATAAGTTACCTAAGGGCTTCAGCGGGGGGTTAATCATTGATCATCGTTCGCTGGTGGGAAAACATTTTCTAGCTTCATTTACGGACGTCAAGTTACATGCAGACGAGTAGTAGCAAAGATTGATGAATCACTAAGATATTTGAAATTTTTAATATATCATTAATATATATATATATATATATATTAGGCTGGGATAAACATGAAACTGCAACAATAACATCAGGACAGTCTTTTCTTCTTTTCCACATCGTCACTTTTCCCCGACCTACAAAAAAAAAAAAAAAGAAATAAAGAAAAAAAGAAAAAAAAAAAGTCGTGTCTATGAGAGTTTCACTTGAAATGAGTGGAACTCTCTTAGAGCAACTGAGTTTTGCTGACCGATTTTGTGCGCTAAGTCTTGGACTAGTGAAAGCAGAAAATGTTTTCCAGCTCAAATTCAAGCCCAATCTTCTTTATCACTTTTGTACAGCGGATGGAAGTATGATATGCCTAAAAGGACAGCGTCATTGTCAACAGTTCTGACGAATATGCTCCCGTGTCCGCTTTCTGCAGCATCCAAAACATGTACGAAGATCCTAAAATCAGCTTCCTCGTGATTTGTTGGCGCTAGAGATGTCTCATTCAATGAAAATAATCGTCACATCATTAAAAGCAAAACAAGATGATGTACAACAGTGCAGTCATGGCAAACAATTCTCTCTTCTTATCTGCATTCCGGAGGAAACTGAACCAGTTCTTAGAAAGCAAACCATTTTCTCTAAAATGATATATTTCTCCTATTTCTCTTATATGTCTTACATTTGCATCCGGAAACGAATTCAGATACTCCGCCAAAATGAAGTTGGAAGCACGTCTTTCGAGGTTTCAAGGAGCAACTTTTTCAATGCAAAAAAAAGTTCGGTTTTAGAAGTACAGTTATTGTTTTATGTTTACTTGTGACTAAGATGTTCGAGTATTTTATTACTTATACTTCATAATCATTCAAATGCGTTTTGTTTCCCGTTTACATTCCTTCTTTAGATAGCTTCTAAACTCAAAAATGTGGGTGACCATAAACTTTTGGGATAAACTTTTTTAATCCTTCATAATCCATTCTTTGTTCTATACATACAGCATGCCTTATTAAAATAAGAGACATTCAAATCCCTTGAAGGTTTTAAATGCAAATAATCGGTGTCTCCCCAGTTTCGCCAACACTAATTTACCCCCCCCCCCGTCCTCCCCTGTTTTTCAGTTTCAATTACACCTTTTCACATATTAGAGGGAGGAGTAAGAAACGAAACTGGGGGAAAACCAAATAAACAGCGTACAATTAGTTGTAACCATTAACTTCTATGTGTCCTTCGGTGCTATCTTTTAACCTTTTGGTGCCCAAATTTAAAATGGTTCTAGATTTTTGCCTTATACAAACAGCTTCTGAGCTTACAGAAAGTTTGCAATTGCAGATATATAAAGAGAAATTGCTTTTCCAAGCAGCTAATGTTTATTCATTTTTGCTTTTTGAGCTGCAGTACATTTAATAACTACCCTATATGAAATTGCTCTGCTGTGATGCATTTTAAAGAACATATTTGCAACATCTTTAAATACAAAAGGCGTTTATAAATTGCGTCCATTTTTGCTACATCTTCTTTTTGAGAAGTTTAGTCTTAAGTCAAAACTGGAAGAATAATATATTTTTAAAAAATCGTAAAAAAAACCTTAATACACGGTGATTATACAAGATATCTTGCAATAAATGCTAAAAAAGAGCATACCTAATTGGTTTTCTGTCAATTTATTATCATAATTAACGTATCTTTAACCACACTAATTAGAACACAAGAAAGTCATGAAATAAAAAATTGACTAAAAATCTTCGCTTTTCACGATTAAACGCTTTAATTATGACATTCTTCTAAACCTGAAAACAATTTTTACATTCAAAGCTTAAAACCGCAGAATGATAAGAAAAATTTCTTTTAATTAGTTTTTCTTTTAACATTTTTCGTTCTACCTTACTCCCTCTATTGCTGAAACATTTGATGAAAAAACTATTTTCTTCGTACAGTGCTTTATGGAGCAAAATATATTCGCTCACGACAGCAGATTATTTCAATTAATATTCATAAATGCAAATACAAAAAATCTTTTGAAGTAAAACTGATCATGTTTCATATATAAGGCATAACTATTTTCTCGTTGTTTTAATCTTCAATATTATATTTAATTTTGAAATACATCTTTTATCACAGTGATTCCCAACCTGGTGCAATCGCTGGCTCCTGAAGGGAGTGACAAATTCTTGAGGGGTGATAAGGGGCGATAAATATTTCAAAGATTTAAAAAAGTAATAAAAAAGCCAGCACTTATCGAAATCGTATAAAAACCGTTTAGACAAGGAATCAAAAGTTAAAAAATATAACGTCTAAAAAACTAAAACAGCACGCTCTTATTTATCATTTAAATTTTAAACAATCCCTAATATCCCATGAACGCGCTTGATTCTTCAGTTTAAAAAACTAAAGAAAGAAGTTATAATTAAAGAAAACGTACTTCTTAAGTTTAAAAAACTAAAGAAAGAAGTAAAACTAAAGAAAACCGTACTTCTTTAGTTTAAAAACTAAAGAAACACGCTCTTATTTAGCATTAAAATTTTGAACAATCCCGAATATCCCATGCTTAATACTCAAATAATTTAGCAGCAATGCCAGACAACATCTTTTCACCATTCTTCTTCAAATAGAAATTAATTGTCTGCTTCTAAGAACAAGTATGTTTTCTTTTATTAGAATGCTACATGACAGTCTAAACTGCAGGGCTTCAAAAATAGAAAATTAACTACGACGTAGCTCTTGACATAACAAACGTAGGGACAACAACCCCTTTTTTTTCCTCCACCCCCGAGACGAACCTTTTAAGGGGCCAGAGATCAAGAGAAAGCTTTTCTCTTTCAGTTGAATTAAAGGAATTGCTGACAGGAGTTATGTGAAAAGCAGAGACTCCCACAAAAAAGAAACGAAATGGAAAAAATAAAACACATCTCGCTGTTTGGAAGCACAATATGAAATAGCTGGCTGTTCGCCTATTCTGCTTGCGCATCATAATAGTGTAGAGAAAGAAAGGAAAGTTTGTAGTAGTGAATGAAAGAATAATGAAACAGGTTGAAATGTGGATGTACTCGGCTTGCTTCCACACCGCGCGTCTTCCATTCACTCTCCCCTCATCTCCTTTTAGACGGGAAACTTTGCCAGTATCCCTTGATAGAAAAGCATCTTTTGATTGAAAAATGTATCTCTTCATTTTATTGAATAATTACGGTACCTTATTTGAATCAGTTAAAATTTGCGCTCGTAATGTTTTTAAAACTCTTGCCGTTGTGTGTTTTTTTCCGTAATAAATGTATTATCCGTGAAATATAAGAACGGAGTTGATTCGGTTCCTTAAAGGCAAATGTATTAATTCTCTAAGTAGTCAATTTTATCTTTCCTGATTGAAACTGAATGACGGTGCAAATTCCTTGTTATAAATTAGGAATGTGCCTATTGATCTGCCGTAATTGGCCACTTCACCCATTATTTATAATCGGAAAAATTTTGCCAGTACATCGGCGGAAAAATATTTTACAAGGTTTTTTGCTTTGTTTTGTTTTTGAGCATAACTTAAACAAGAAACTATGATGAATACATTTGCTAACAATAAATAAATGAAATTTTCTGCAAATATTACCATGAAATGTGGTATGACAGTGTGCACAGCAAAAACAAAACAAATAGTTATAAAATTGCGTAAAACTGAATGAAATATTAAAGGATCCTTTTTAAGTTTATGTTAAGATACCCTCAACCTAGCTTTTGATGATTTCTTTTTTCAGTTATTGTGTTCCTTGTAACTATATACATGATTACATCATACATTTTACAACTTACCTTTCAGTTATTAATTTTTGATTCAATTTAACACTAGTTATTATTAAATATCATTTGATTTAAAAAAAATATGCGTATACTTTATCATTATTTTTATTATCATTTTACAAACTAAAAGTTGTAGTAATGTAATTTTTTATTAATATTTTCTCTTTCTAATAAATATACACATGTAGGGGGAAGTGGGTCACCCCCCTAAAACTGAAATATGGATAAAGTTTTCAAACTTTCTTGCACAGATCATGTTAAATTTCATCACAGTGACTGGTTTTGTACATATTTGGGGATCGTTGAATTTTTTTTCTAGGTCATAACGCTTAGTCAAAAAAAAAATCTTTTTTTTTTTTTTTTTTTTTTTTTTTTTTTTTTGCGAGTTCAAGCAACATTTGTCAAAAAAGTGTTTCCAGGTTAGTTTATTTTTTTATAATAATGATTTTTTCACGTATAGTTTCACTTAAATTTCATACAGCAACAAGAATTTTTGAATAAAGTGTTATGTATAAGCGTTTAAGAGGAGGGGCAGGGCCGAACTAATACTCCGTCAGTCCGTGCCCCGGCACGGAGTAAAAATTTTTGTGGGGCGCAAAAATGCCAAATCAAAATGAGAAAAAATTTGCAACTGAGCAGCCGAAAAAAGAAAAAATAATAAGTTGTCCGGAAAAAATACTGGCACCATCAACACAAATGAAGTGATGCCTCACAAATGAAGAGGGCGCATCGTGATATCCCTTTATCTATTCTTTCATCATAGTCTGCACAAGTTTGAAGTAAAAGGTGATAGTTCTTTTACTAATTACAGAGACTTTAAAATCATTTTAAATGAAGGAGAATCATCGGTAGGATCAACACCAGCAGGGGCGCCCCGAATTTAAATTTTTGGGAGGAGAGAAATTCTCTGCCGAACGGAAACTTTGCAGAATGATAAATTATGATACGCACACATGTACTTACATCTCTAGTAAATAGTTACATTTAGGCATTTAAACATTTCAATTATGTCTCCACGTTTGCAGAATAGTCAGGCAAAATTTGCCGAATTATGACTTTCCATCGGAGTGTCCATAGTCTCCAGGAGGGGAAGGGGAGCGGGGTAAACACCCCAATTTTTCAGAAAACGGGCAGCCAACTTGATTTTACTTATGCAAATAAATGAAATCATTCGCGGCGTTAAAGATTTAAAAGAAAAAATTAACGAAAATGACAATTTCTTTCTGTAAAATGTGGGAACAAAATGCAAATTATATATATATATATATATATTTATTTATTTATTTATTTGGAAATATATCAGCGAACATCTGTACTAAATAGAAAAATCAACTAAGAGCCGCTGAGATGAACGTTTCAAACATCTTTAAACAGGAAAAAAAAAAGCTACTGTAATAGGACTAAATTTCGCGAGCCGTAATTTTCACGAAAATGAAAATAACGGTGATATCCCGAGCTGAAAATTTCGCGATTTTTTTGTAAACAGAAACGAAAGTTGAAAAATCCGACGTAAAACGAATTTTCGCGAGGTTTAAAATTTTCGATTATGACGGGGTTGCGAAAATTAAAGCCTCGTGAAAAAAAGTGCTTTTACAGTATTCAGTGCAATTTGGTAGCTCATGGCAAGTTTTAGACTAAAAACTGTATAAATTTATAAATACACAAGATAGCGTCTGGAGAGCTGATGTTTTTCTGTTTCTGTTTTTCTTACTTTAATTTTGTTCTTACTATGAAAATCTCTCAGCTAAATGCTGAAAAATGTATGTGCCACTGAAATATGGTTCAAACAGATAAAAAATCAAAGTAGAGAGTGATAGAGAGAAGTGAGATTTAAACGGTTGTTATGAAAAGTCGCTCCAGAAGTTGTTCGACGAAGACAAACGGGAAAAAACGAAGGTTAAAACAAGAATTCTGCAGGAGATTGAGGCACAATATTTCAAATGAAACATAGTAGAAAAAATGACCATAGTCATCACACAAAAGTCAAAAATAAAATCAAATAATAAATGAATAAAAACACCTCCGTTCAAAACAATGAAATATTCTATACTGGGGCTGTAAGCGTTTGAATTCAAACACGTTAAAATGTCAAGGTAAGGATGAAAATTAAAAATTTTAATGTTTGCGTTTTTAGGACTGTAATTTCGAAAGAGTTCCTAGCGCTAGGGGAAATCCTAGAACCCTAAAACCTGATCCCTATAACATCATCGGTCTACAGTTGATTGTCTACAGTTTTCAAAACTTTAATTTTGAAAAATTTCCGAGGAAGTCTCCTCGAATCTTACCCCTTCCCCTAACGTCATCAAAGATTGCTTACAACTTGCGTAGTTATAACATCAATTTTGAAAAGTTTTCGCGGAAGTTCTTCCGAACCTTCCCTTTCCACCGTTAAAGATCAACTTTCGTTTAAACGATTTCAATTTCGAAAAATTCCGTGGGGAGAGGCACTAAACTCTCCTCATCCTAACATCCCGAAGATCTTCTAAAATTGCGATTTTGGAAATTAAAACTTCTGACAATTTACTATGGAGAATTATCCACTCCAATTCCTTCTCTTAAGATAACTTACAATTACGTATTTTGGACGAAAAATGTATGGGGGATGATCCCAGACCCCATCCCGTTCCCTTATTTCAACAAGTGTTGCCTGCCAACTGAGTGCTGTAATGGTTAGGCGTTGGCATCTTACATATGAAGACACAGGTTCAAACCCCTTGTTTTTACTTCACCGTTGAACGACGTCCGTTCCTGGATTTTATTTTTCTGCAATAATGCAAACGTCCACATGTGCCTCAGAATCTAATTATTTATAAACGACCTTCTCGACTGTACACAATCGTTTTTTTTTTTTCGAAAAAAAAGTATCCAGCACACAGCATTCAGCACATCACAACCAGCCCCTGTAAGATGCCAACGCCTAACCATTACACCACTCAGTTGGCAGGCAGCACTTGTTGAAGTGAGGGAACGGGATGGGGTCTGGTATCATCCCCCATACATTTTTCGTCCAAAATACGTAATTGTAATTCATTTGAACTTTAAATTCTTGAATTCCAATTTTTGTTGCGATAAGAGTCATTAGTAGAACCCAACGAGTAGGGTCCTATCGCACTTCGTGATTGCAAAATATACAATCTGATTTCAAAATCTCAAAATTGAAATCATTTTATTTATTTATTTGCACATAGAAAAAGTATTACTGATATGCACGGAACACATTAGCATAATTCTACTAATTCCAGATTCCACATACATAACACAAGTCCCCTAATTTGTATGCTCATATTCTAGTAAGGACTCCCACTTAAACCAGACGTTAGATTCGCTCTCTCTCAGACCGCTGTCCAATGAATGGAGAATTGAAAATCACCAGAATCAAATATGTCAACCGATTTGAAAATTATTATTAATATTTACAATTTACATTAATTGCCAAGTTACTTTGACACATTTTATGCGTTTGCCAAAAAAATGTAAAAAAGAGCATGTGTTTTTTATTTGTTGGGGGGGGGGGGATCTTTATACATGTAGTTCACAAGGGGCGCAATTTTTCCCTTTTGCACGGAGTGGTTCAAAAGCTAAATCCGGCCCTGGGAGGGGTCCCACTTACCCCGTTCAGTTTTGCTGTAAGGGGTAAGTGGGTCCCCCTGTAATAATGGGGATTTCAAAATCAAAAGCAACTCTGATTAAATATTTGTATTGGTGAAATACAAGACAACTATGTATATGATGATTTAGTAGGAATTGCTAGTTCAGCTTCAAAAACTGCTAAAGCTGGTGATTATGTATTCGTGAAACATACATGAAAGAAAATCAGTAAGATTTAAGTAGGTCTAATGTTGGAAGTTGGTGATACAAATAAAAAAATACTGTTGAATTTGCAAAAACGAATAGAAATAGAGATTCTTTTTATTGGCATAGTGCAGATGATGTTGGAATAATTACTGAGGATGAAGCGATAATGGTTCTTCCTTAGCCAACTTTTCCAATTCCTTTTTCAACTTATAGTTTTGGCAAATTTACTCAAATTAATCTAAATCTATTGTATTACTTTCATTAAACACACCTTTATATAAGTAAAATAGTATGTCTCTATAGACTTTCAATACATTTGACAAATGAAACTGTTTTGTTTTTCGTTTTAAAATTTTCCGTGATACAGATTTAAAAGACTAAATATCTCATAAATGGATGCATTTACAAAAAAAAATAATTCACACTAAAAATTTACATACTTTATCATGTAGCCTAACCCCCTTACCCCTTTTTTTTTGATATGCTTCATTTAAGTTCAAATAAAAAGGAGGGTGACCCACTTACCCCTTACTATGGGGTAAGTGGGTTATAAGTTAAAGCCAACCGATTTTTTTAAAAAATATAATCGGAAAGAATATTTAAAACATTATTTTAGAAAATAATGATGAACTTTTGTTAATTAATACTGTCCAAGATAAAATAAGAGAATAAGATAAAAAAATTTTGCTTCAAAACTTTTACATAAGGTTACAAAAACGAACCATTCTCAAATAGGGTCCCATTTACCCCAACCAACCCTATACAATGTTTTAATATTTTCCATGTGTCGATACTTTTCTCCTCTAGCATAGTATTTTTAGATACCATTATAATTTTTATGAAAAATAAAAGTATTGGATTAAATGGCTAATAGTTTTTAAAAAATAAATTTTAAATAAAAGTGCTCAAAAAATAGCCTGCTGACCACAGGATAACCCTATTACTTTTAAATTTTCATTTCCAGTTAACCTAATGTTATTTTACTAAAAATATGAATACTTGCTCAAAGAAATTGAATGAAATCATGAAATTATTTTGGGAAAATTATGAAATTGGAGAAAAATAAGTCGTCTCTTAGAAATAAACTATTAACTATTTCTAATGACAAAATTATAGGCGTAAGAATATGAAGGAGAAATTGGTAGTGTTAAAAATAATCATTATGATAATTGATGGCTCTGCTGATTGATCGGCCAATTATCAACAGTCGATTAATGAGTAATCAGTAATCGACCAATTTGTTTATCGGTGCAGCCCTATTACAAACTAAAGTTATTTAGCAACGACCCTTTTTAAATTCTTCTTACTATTCTTAATGCTGAAATTTTATAAGCATCCCTTTTTAGCCTACTTTCCGGTAAATATCTGTAAAAAGTATAAAAATCACAAAAAGGGGTTTATTGTATCGTGAAAATAGCGGTAATAGCAAAAATAAAAGGTCAAACATGAATTTATGATAAAAGACTGAAAAATGCAAAATTAAAAATGTAGGGTTTTGAGATGGAAAAATGTGTGCCGGTCTGTCTCTCCCCCCCCCCCCTTCCCCCACACACACATTCATTGCATTTTACAGGATATCCCGATTTTAACAAAATTTTCTTTGTCTGAAAAGTCTCGGCTAGGAAACCTCACTTCCATATTACATTTTCATTTGGACGATTTTTTGTTCAGTTTTGAAGTTCAAAAAAAAAAAAAAAAAACATTCGCGCTTACGGGAAAATTTAAGGCAAATATAAATCCCCGAACTTAAAGACGGATTTACTTCAAACAAATTTCAAAGCAAAAATCTCCTCACAAAGATCATGTGCAAAAAAAAATAATTTTCTTTTTACTTGGCTATTTTACAGGTAAAGCAGTTTCAAAGAAATAATAACATTTATGCATACGGGTGTATTTCAAACTTTTTTTCTAAAAACCAAGAGCACTTAAAATTATTTTTCAGTACCAAAAACCTGAGAAAGTTTCGGGGAAATTGTCAATGCATTTTTTTTTTGGTTTCAAGGAATAAGAAAAACTTTATAGGTAAATTTAAAGTAACAAATTTCTCTTAGATTAAATATTGACGAAATTTAGATTTTAAATGCCTGAATCAATATGATGTGAATTAAGTGCAAATGATTTTACTGCGCAAGCTCGTTCCAATGCAACAGTTTTGCTGTTTTTAGTTTCAAAACTTCAGGTAAACATATTATAGATGACCAATTTACCAAGATATAGGATTTTTGCTAGGATTGTGAAGCACATATATTGCTACACAAGAAACCAACAATTAAAACAAAGGTTTTTTTAATGAAATTTTAAAACTTTGCATTATTGTACAAATGACAAATAATATTGATAAATATTTTTGATCGAACAGTCTTATGCAAAATAAAAAATGAAATTCAGGTAATAAGTGATTTTGAAATAAATACTAACGTGGTTCATAATGTAGAAAATGGAGAGTTTTTTTTTCTTCGACAAACGTTTCGAGTCTAATATTACTGAAAGATGTAAATTTCAAAAAATCGACAGGTCTATACGGATCACAGTTAGCAGAATCCAATCGCTGATAATAAAAAAAGTAATCAATTGACAAACACTCCGGAACTTTTACTCTTTACCTTGTAAAGGTCTCTCGTAAGCGTGAAGAACGTGATCGACAGATAAATATTCCGGAGCCTTTAGTTTTAATCCTGCACTGTTTTTTTTTTTAATTTTTATTTATTTATTTATTTATTTATTTTTTTTTTTTTTGCCAGATAACTTTTTATATGTTGATTTAACAATGGAATCTTCGTTTAAACATTCCGGATCGCTCAATTTTCAATCCTGAACAGGCTTTTTTCCAAAAAAACTTGCATTTGATGATGTAGGACGTGGTCAGTTGTCAAACATTTTGAAGCTTTTAATTTTTTTTTATCCTGAACAGGGTTCTACAGAAATAAAATTGCAATTGGTGATAATGAACGTAATTAACATTCAAACCTTAGAGTAGGAATTAAAATGGAGGGAGCAAGTCTAATCATTGGATTAGCAAACGCTGACCCAAGAACCCAAGTCACGTGACTCAACAACAACGAATGGTTGACACGTTTTGTGTGAAACATGCAAAAGAAACCTGATTCCTTCCAGGGTTTTGCTTTAAAATTCATCACGTGACTTGGGGTCTGGGTTTCATGAATGAAAGTCTTCACTCCCTCCATTTTATCTCTTCTCAATGATTCAAACCTTCCAGAGGTTTTAATTTTTCATCCTGCATAGGTTTCTTATCAAATAAAATGGCATTTGATGATGAAGAACGTGATCAACTGGCAAATATTCCTGAGTTTTAATTTTTGATACTGTACAGGTTTCTTGTCAAATAAAATTGTATTTTATGATGAAGAAAGTGATCAACTTTCAAACATATCGGATGTTTAAATTTTTTATCCTACGCAGGTCTAGCCAGATAAAGTTGCATTTGATGATAAAGAACGTAATCAACTTTCAAACATTCCTGAGCTTTTAATTTTTGATCTTGCACAGGTTTCTTGCCAAATAAAATTGCGTTTGATGATGAAGAACGTGATCAACTGGCAAAAATTCCTGCGCACTTAATTTCTAATTCTACACCTTTTTCATGCAAAATAAAATTGTATTTGATGAAGAACGTGATTAACTTGTAGACATTCCTGAGTTTTTAATTTTTTATCCTGCTCAGGTTCCTTGTCAAATAAAATTGCAATTGATGATGAAAAACATGATAAACTGTCAAACATTCCGGAGATTTTAATTTTTAATCCTGCACAGGTTTCTTGTCAAATAAAAGTGCACGTGATGATAAAGAATGTGATCAACTGTGAAGCAATTCAAAGTTTCTAATTTTTAATGGGGTTGTTTCCTTCAGTCATAAGTAGTACTTTTTATCACTGAAATAGATAGAATAAGCAAAAATAATAATAATAATAATAAATGCCAATACATGTGACTAAAGATGCGAATTAAATATTTTGGACCGTGAATGGCAACACGGAATGGCATTTCATCATTTGTGATGTCATCGGCTACGCAGATGCGTTAAACGATGAAAGAGTGCCTATTTAAGTATTTTTTTTTTAAATATTAAACTTAAAGAAATCAGTTAAAAAATGGTCAGATTCTATGTTTTTAAGCATGCTCTTTCAGAAAAAAATATTTTTAAAATTTTGGAAACGACCCCATTCTGCACATGTTTCTTGTCAAATAAAATTGCATTTGATGAAGAACGTGCTTAACTGGCAGACACTTCGGAATTTCTAGTTTACATCTTGCACAGGTCTGTTCTTTAACGAAATTCCACGAATTCCACAGCTGTGACACATGCATAAAGGGAAAAAATACACATAAAAGGGATAGATTTAAAAGATAATTATAGCATACAGCGGAATCATTCTTCTTTATTATTAGTATCTGAACTATACATAATAAGCGGAGTAAATGGCAATTTAAAAGAATTGTTTAATAATCTCTTTTAAACATTCCGAAAAAAAAGGTCTCCGCTTAAAAAGTAAAAAAGAGAAATTCCGTCGGGGTGTCAAAAAAGGAACGCATTTTCAATTTTGTATTATCAAAAATATACTCCGAAAATATTCTATTAATTCAATAAAAGCCAAAAGCTTTAAAAAAAAAAAATCCTTGAGTTGTCACTTTCTTTTCTAAGGAAAAATAAATGGTGGAATACTTTTATTTAATATTGTCTGTAAGGGGAGAGAAAAAATACTTAGAATTAATGCCTTTCCTTTAAAATGTATTTAACTAGACACAAAAATGAGGGTTTTTTCCGTTCAACTTGGTTTCAGAGCAGTCTTCCAAAAGAAGAAAGAATGTAGGATTAAAAGCTAAAATAAGAAATCTAGATTTAATTTGAAATTATTTGAGGAAGTAATAAACACAATAGAGAAAATGAATTTTTGAGCACTGTGTTAACTATTAAATGTTTCTCTCTTCAGAATTAAGTTTTCATTGCAATTAAATAACCAAGAAACTTTCTATAGTTCAATTTTATTACGGCCGAAGACATATGCCAAAGCGGTACGATTTTTCATGTCAATACATTTTGTAAGTATAATAATAGGTTTAGTAAAGTTAGGGGTTTTTTTAAGTGCAAAAATTGTAATTTAGCTTTACAGAATTAAATGAGCACTTTTTATGTATCTCAAGATGGTTTGTTACTTTACAATTATTTATTTATTTATCAAGCAATCATGATTGCTTATTGTTTTCAGTTGTCCGTTAGTTGGCATTCTATCATTTTTGAGGTCAACCGGCCTCCGCGTGCTGGTGCAACTCCTGGGTGGTGGTGAGAGAGGACTCATCCGGCTCCTCACCCCTGTACCGCGGAATCGACTTTAGTAATACTCGACCGCTCTCGACTTTAAACAATCGTCTGTAAGCAACCAGCACACAGCAGTGAGTATCCGGCACACAATATTTAACATCCAGATCCTGGCAGTGATTTTAATTTTGACAACTTGAATTCAAATTATGTTTCTTGCAAATATCATTGCAATAGGAGTCATTTGTAGAAACGAGAAACCCAAAGAATTGGGTCCTATATCAATTTGTGATTTCGAAAAACATAATTTGAACTCAAGATGTCAAAATTCAGTTTAATGCCAGGAGCTCGATGTTTCTTTTCAAATTTTTTCCATTTTTCTCAATTTTAATACAGTGGACGCCGGGTAATTGAATCAGTGGTTAATTGAATCAACCGCTTTAATGAATCAAATCTTCAAAACAAAACAAAATCCAGCTTTGTTGAATTAGCCGCTTTAATGAATCAGCCGCATTATGGAATCAAAACTATTCGGAACAAACATGATTCATATGAGCGGCGGCCACTGTAACATTATTATCACAATAAAAGTCAAACGAAATTGATCCTTACTTTAAAATTAACCTAACGGAGCATTAATCAAACGAAATTTCTTTATATTATACTAATAATAAAGCTGAAAGTCTCTCTGTCTGGATATCTGGATATCTCTGACGCGCATAGCGCCCAGACCGTTCGGCCGATTTTCATGAAATTTGGCACAAAGTTAGTTTGCAGCATGGCAGTGTGCACCTCGAAGCGATTCTTCAAAAATTCGATTTTGTTCTTTTTCTATTCCAATTTTAAGAAAATTTTACCGAGTAAACTATTACAACGTGGAAAAGTAAATTACTAAATCATCATAACGTGGAACCGTAACATGGGTAAGCAAATGAACATAGCCAATTGGCGAGAAATTCATCATCCATTATTTGTAAATATACATGAGAACCAAATGGCCTTTTAATTTTCTACTACGGGCAAAGCCGTGCGGGTACCACTAGTTTAAAATAAAGAAGTAGTGGCGGCTAGAAAGTCATTTAAATAGAAGTTTACGAAACTAAATTCAAAAATCAACTACGCAGATACGGCATTAGACAAGATACCTATTTAATTTTGATGTGATGAGTTTATTTTTGAAGCATGACTAAAATCTCCACTCAATTTTAGTAATTCATTTCGAGTTAATGACTAGCTATGTACAGCCAACCACCAATGGGTAGGCTTGCCTTGCATTGTCAATATCAAGTTTGCAGTCGACATTCCAGGAATACCATCAGTGAATTCTCAAAATGACATCTTTCAAGAATTTGTGTTTCAGCTGTTTCACGTCGCTGAAAAAGTAATGGATCTACATTGAATGTTATGTACTACATTTCTGTGTCAAAAATATTTTCTGTTTAAATTTCATTCAGAAAAGTGTGTAAAAGTGTGAGAAAGGGCTCAAAATTTTTTTATACGTTGGTGAAAAACATTTTTTTTAGAATGTTGGGTTGCATCAGGTTCAGTAGATTTTGTGAAAATGAATGGGGTGTTCAGTGTCCATATGGCCCATTAAAGATGCAAAACTTCATTAATTTTTAAAACTTCAGGTAATTTTTTTTTCCACTCTGAACTATTTGGTTAATTAATGACATTATATAGCGATTAAGCTAAACACACCAGTAGTGGCCACTTCAAGGTTACTTAAATACTTTGAAGAAAGAAATAAACAATAATAAAGTGATTAATATAATGGTACTTAATATAACTATCAAGTTGAATCAATTTTATTCATCATTTGAATTTAGTAAGAAATGTAAATTTTTCTGAAATTTTGTGGTTTTGGAGAAGCCACTTTTGGATCAAATGTGAGGTTTGGGAAAAATAGAAAAAAATTGAACAAATTGAAATTCTGGCATTTTTAGAAAAGGAAGAGTTGGGCTATAATACGCTCATTAAGTTTCAGGAGAGGTCATTAATATTGTAAAACCACAGTTTAAAAATGTACTTCACTGTTGTTACTACTAGTGTGTTTTAAAACCTTGAAGTGGCCACTATTGGTGTTTTTACTCTAATATTCGATTCAAAGTCACTGTGGCCACTATTAGTGCGTTTTAAACCCTGAAGTGGCCGATACTGAAGCACTGACCACTACTGGTGTGTTTACCTTAACCTTCGATTCAAAAGTTTTTTGTGACTTTACTTCCAATGCAGCAGAGTTTTGGACATTATCCTAAAGCCATACAGAAATCTTGTAAGAGACGAGATACATGTGCAAACAAGATACATAAAAGGAAGTACAAAACAAAAGAACAACAAAAAAAAATTCAGATATCAAGTAAAAAAAATTGTTAAAGTCTCTACCTCCCCCCCCCCCCCTCCGAGAGATAATGGAGACAAAGGGTAAGGGCCGGACAAACGGAAAGGTGCTCAGTAGGGTGTATCGAAAAAAATCTTTTTCACGAAATTCAATTTGTCAAGTTGATGAAAAGTTGCCCTACCGATCCACATCTTACATAAAAAATTTTATCCGAATCAAAAAATATATAGGGGTCGCCCGCCAATGCCTAAAGTTAAAAACTTTCTTCAAAAAATCAATTTCTTCGAAAAAAGATTTTTTTAAATTACAGATTTTTTTTTTTTTTTTTTTTCAAGTTGTAAATTGTTAGTAATATAGCCGAGAGTTATCGTCAAATAAAAAGTTTTGCTCTCATGCGTCATTTAGGTTCCTGCATAATAAGCAAAAATAAAGATTTTTTTAAAGCTCAAGTTAGATTTTTCAACATTAATGTATTAGCTTTAAAAAAATATTTTTTTGCAAATGTTAGTTTGAAATGTTTTTTGCTAATAAAGAATTTTAGATACATTTATTTATGTTTTATAGATAAAATTATTTGAATTTATTTTCTGATTATATTGTAAGGTTAATTTTGTGATGCTTAAAAAGAAAATTAGAGGTTATAAAACAATCTTGCAAACATCGTTCTGATTTATTACATAGAAGTATGTTATTACAAGAATTAAGAATAAAAAACGAAACGCCAAAACATATATAGGATATTACGTGTATTATCATACAATATCAAGCTTTTTCGATACTACTGTTTTTCAACAGCTCTAAAAGGATGCGCGAGTTTTGCTGGAGGCTTTTTCAGTATACCATTCGTAGAGTACTGCGAAGTCACATATAATAATAAGCAATTCTCGTTTCGTACACAAAAGCCCTTCGCTTCGTATGGGATGGGATTTCTGCCTAAAAAATAATGCTATTGATGAAAACGCGGGCTGTTGCTCCACAGCAGTTTGTTTTAGAGTTCAAATACTGTACTTGCGGACATTTAGCATATGATCTCCACAAACCTCATGGCATTCGAATAACTTTTATAATATTTTTCTTTTCTTATGGGAGTCATGCTTGACTTTTGCTCAAAAACTGCAAATTTCTGACAAATACGATGTTTTTGATCTGTGTACTGCTGTATCCAATTTAAGAGTTATTTTTTTTAAAGCTGGACAAAATGAATGGGGGCCTGACAGTTGACAAATTCAATTTTCCTGAAACTTTCAGGATATTTCACTAGTATTACGATAAGTAAAAGTAAAGCTTCTTTCCTCTCTAATTTTACTTGTTGATCCTCGAGGGGAGGTCAAAGTTTAGGGTCGTGAGAAAAAAGAACGAAATATATGATTGCTTTGCTTCCAAAGCAATGAGTGAACCGAGCCAATTCTTTTAAATAAGGACACAATTTGATAATAGGTACATCTATATATATAAAAATCTCGTGTCACGATGTTTGTTCGGGGTAAACTCCGAAACTACTGGACCGATTTTTATCAAAATTTCATACGTATCTGTAATTTGGTCCAACTTAAAAGATAGGATGGTTTTTACAATTTTTTATTGCAAATAAAATGTTGATTATACATTAATAGTGCGTATTGATTGTTTGGTTCTGTAAATTCTTAATAGATGGCGCTGTAAGTTAACTCATCCTCAAAAGTTTTATTCTTAGGTTAATTAAAATTTAGAAATGATACTATGTTACGGATATTGATGGTTATCAACAATATCGCAGTAGAAAGGTGGAGTTCTGAGGCCACACTTTTCAATGTAAATGTCAAATTCTACAGATCAAGTTGAAATTGATAAGCGGCGGGTAGTTCTATACTCATCACTGCTTTTAAAAAAGTATGAGACTCATATAAATGTCGAGTTTTATAGCTCCATCCTTTGTCAAATACGTCATTAATAGTCTTTATTAGGTCGCAATTGAGGTACGAGATATGGCCAACATTGACGAAATAACACGATGAGTGGGATATATAAGCAGCAACGAAGCTATCTGGCATAATTTAGTTTCCCCATGTACGAAAGAGACTCTTTTGTACAGCATCTTGCAGTACATCTTGAAAACAGTCAACAAGTATATTTTACCGAAGATATTTTCTACGAAAAGCACTTGAACCACCAAAAACAACCCTGATTTTTTTTTTTTTTTTACATTGTCCAAAACCTAATGTGTTTGGCCCGATTCTCAGAAAGAAAATTATTTAGAAATTTTCCACGCTATTTTACATGCATTGTAAAAAAAAACTCGAAATGTCACTGATTATTTCCGTGAAACATGTTGGGATTTCACAGGTCATCAACAATTTTATTTGGAAATCAAGTATATGCGTCAAAAAGTTTCCTGAATTGCTACAAACATCATGAATGCAAACTTCTCACTGTTGCGAAAAATATTTTAGCTCCCAGTTTAAAGATTAACTGAGCGTATTTATTAAGTGCATCGGCTTCAGGTGAATTACCTTCTGTTTGCATTGCCTAAAATCTCCCAGAGAGAGAGCGAATGAGCCTTTGGATTCCGTAGCTTTGCAGGAATCGCAAGCGGGTTAGATTTACGGTTTTTGCTTGCAATTCGGTCTTACCTTTCGCCATGCTTGCAGATTTATTGTTGGAGCTTTCTTGGAAAAGTAGAGTGGTGTAAAAATTTCTATTCAACTTACCTAAGTTTTTCCTGACGGTCCAGCCACACCATTGACTTTTAGCCTAAGATAGTCCTGAATTTTTTAAAAAGATTCCAGGATAATTTCAGAAAGGATAATTTAATGAATTTTAGTGAAGAACTGACTTCACTATCGTCGTCGCGTGGTCCGTTCAGATTGACGTAACTCCCAATTGGAGGAAGTCAGTCTCTGGATTCCGAAACTTTCCAAGAGTAACAAGCAAGTGGAATACTTTGCGCATGCTTGCAAGTTCATCTTAGCAGTGGCTATGGTAGCGATAACGCTTTTGGTACTTTCTTGGTGAGTCGAAAAATGTGACAAGCTATTACTTTTAACCTTACTTCGATTCTCTCTAAATATTTCAGAGAAATGATTGTCTCGAATCGGAGAGGTTTCGGAATTCTTCAGAAAGACATCAGGATAATTTCAGGAAGGTTTCTCACTTTTAGTGGGAAACGTTCCTGTTCTTTTGCAAGATATGTTACTAGCAGAAATAGGGCGTATTCGCTGCCCATTATTTTTCAGGACGTTTCATAATTGTTTTTACAGTGTTGAATAAAATCAAAAAAATCACGGAAGCGACGCAAACAAAGAACATTCATCAATCTTGGGCATAATTAAAAAATATAGCCAAGACATTGGGAAAAAACTCCATCCAAAACAAAACTGTGCATCCAAAACAAAGTGAATGTTGTTTTTGCATTTGTTTTCGGTTAAACATTCTCGAAAAGACGGGAATATTTGCGGACCGTTAATTGTCGAGTATTTAATACGTATCACGATGCATTTCACGAATTGTAATTATTGGTAGCACACAATCATTGGGAGTTGCATTTTCTAATGCAGGTTTTGCATAGCGAGAAACAGTATTCGTCAACTGTTTAAGATAATTTTGACGACATAATATCCAACACAATCATCATTTCTGTGGGGAACCTATATAAATTTTATGCTTGAAGATGTACTCCATAGAGTTAAACAAACACACCGATGTCTAAATCTAGATTTTACACCAAAGATGTATAATAAAGCTTTAGTGTTGATTGAAGATTTATGCATTTCAATTTCAAATTTGGTTTTTAGTCATTATGGTGTGATATCACCTGATCGATGGGTCACCGACTTAGTTAACATTGATTTACAAAGAGAGAAAACAGTGCAAAGACGCTGTCTTAGCTACTATTATTGTAAATAATTAGCCATTACTGACAGCTGGAAAAAACATCATAATCAGATTGTGCTGACCGTTGTTGCTGAACAAGGCTATACAGTTGTCGATAAAAACAAAGTCGTAAACATTCCAACTGAATTTTTAAATTCTCTTGATATACCAGGAATGCCACTAAACGGTTTCCGGTTGAAAATTGGTTCACCAGTTATTCTATTTCACAGTTTAAACTCACCTAGATTATGCAACGGTACACGTTTCTTCATCAAAATTTCAACAATTTTGACGGAAAAGTTTAAACGAGAAATTTTTGTGTTGCCACGTAATCCATTTACAGCGTCATAATTTTCAAACACATTTGGAAGGCTTCAATTTCCGATTTGTTTAGCTTTTGAAAAGACTATAAATAGATCTCAAGACCAAACAATGTCTACTTTCAGTTTGGACTTGAAACATACATGTTTCCCTCATGGGAAACTATCTATCGCTTGCTCACAAGTGGGAAAGTTATCATACCGATTCGTGTTAGCAAAACAGAGGTTAAACAAGAATATTGTGCACAACTTAGTGCTTAGATAATTTTCAGTTTTCAAATAATCGAAACAATGGATCGAAGTCTATATTATCTACCTCACTTATAAATTTAATTTTTACATGTTTTTAATTTAGTTAATGTATTTTGTAAAGAAGTTATTGATAACAAACTATAGAGAAATCTGAGATAAATATAGTGTACATTCTAAAAGTGTATGTTGGTTTATGCTTAATTTATACGTTCCGATATTTTAGTCAGTTTCGATATTTACTATCACTTTCATGTTATTTTACTTTGATTTATGGCCGAAGTCATACTTGCAAAATTTACCAAGCGTAAGTATAGTTCTTTTGCCATTGAAAATTTAGTTAGAACTTACAAAATTCAATAAGTACTTAATTCAGCCTAACAAGCCCATTATCTATCTCATATGATGTGTTATAAAATTGGCTAGACTATTTTAATCTTCACTAAAAATATTAATTAGATTCTATCAAAATACTGAGTAAAAGAATATTTAATCCAACTACTTCGCCACAGCAACGCGTGGCTGGGTCAGCTAGTTCTAGTATAGTTATTTTGGTGACTCACTCATTGCTTTGAGGGGAAAGGTCAATTGAAAATGCAATTTTTTAAACTTTTTTTGCCTTGCTTGGGCTCGGATATCAGCTAAAGCCTGAGTAACCCTCGGAAATAAGTACATGATTAACTATTCACCACAGTATAGTACTAAGAAAAACATAAAATAGCTTTCGATTCTCTTGGCTTTGGTACCTAGTAAAACGGTCTCAAAGTCGATGATTTTTTAAAAATGACCAAGTTTAAAGCTCAATAACTTTGATCGGAACGGGTCAACAACTTTGGGACACAGCTGTAGTTATAGTCTAAGTGGTGTAGTTTAAGGACCAGGTTAGAAACCCATGGCAACTAATCAACTTTTTTAACTACGTGGTCTCAAGATTGATAATTTGAAACAACTAGAATCAAAGTTTTAGGTCAATTACTCTATAACGCCTGAGTCAATAACTTTGAGCAAGAGCTGTAATTATGCTCTACACGGTATAGTTTTAGACTCATGTCAGAAAAATATGAGATCCAATCATCTTATTTGTTAAACGGTCTCAAAAATGATGATTTCAGTTTAAAAGAGCGTTTTTTTTACGAGTTTATATGCGTAGTACTCAAAATCTTATGAGCTCAAACTCACATAAATACTAGAACGAATCAACAGCCAAATATATTTTAAACTAACAAAATTTCATGCTTCCAGTGTAATAAAATGTTCTGTAACCTTGACCACACAACATGGCAGTTCTTCTCACGAAGCTGATACGCCATTTTGGAGATCCTAGATCCTCAGGATTCGGATCTCGGAAGCTGAAAAATTGCATAGGTTAGTCTTAAAGACATCTCTAAACCTCTATAAAATTTCATCCCGTTCGGGGATGATCGAGCAGGGACAATTTTAAAAATTTAGGTCAGTTGACGTGGAATCACTCTGATATAACATTGTGACAACTTACATGCATCTTTGATTACTTTTGACTTTATAATGATCATAAATCAATGCTATATTTTAGGAAGAGGATTGCGATTGGGTAAGAGATTGAGTTCATAATTACAGTAAAATTTGCATGTACACTACTTAGTAATAAACTTTTATAAATAAACAAATTTATTAAATTTGGCTCAAAAGGAAAAACATAAATACAAAGTCAAAGTGAAAAAAAAAACACACAAGAAAAGGAAAAACAACACAGGTTTGTTAGACAATAACAAAAGATGTGGGTGAAATGTGCATAATGTTTATATCAGAATGATTCCACATCAACCGACCTGATTTTTCAAACTGTCCCCGCTCGATCATCCCCGAATGGGATGAAATTTTATAGAGGCGTAGAGATGTCTTTGAAACTAACCTAATCCTAATTTTCATCTTCCGAGATTCGAATTCTAAGGATCTAGGATCTCCAAAATATAGTGCTCCAAAATGACAGATCAGCTTTGTGAGAAGAATTGCCATGTTGTGGTCAAGGTTACAGAAAATTTTATTACACTGGAAGCATGAAATTTGGGAGCTTAAAGTACATTTGGCAGTTGATTCGTTCTACTATTTATGTGAGTTTGAGCAAATAAGAGTTTGAGTAGCACGCATATAAACTCGTGAAAAAACGCTCTTTTATACTGAAATTATCATTTTTGAGACCGTTTAATTACGTAAAATGGTTAGATCTCATGGTTTTTCGACATGAGTCTTAAAACTACACCACGTAGAGCATAATCTCATCAAAAACAACCCTGTTGTAAAACTTTTCTCGCCAAGAAAACCTTTAACTTTTCCGCATAAAAAAGAAGGCCTTCATACAGAGTCAATTGTGGAGAAATTCGTCATCCATTATTTGTAAATATACAGGCGAACCGTATGACCTTTTAATTTTCAGCTACGGGCAAAACCGTGCGGGTACCGCTAGTATTACATAAACTATTTGAGTTGAACGTCAATTGATTTTAACATATTAGCAGTAGTCAACATTACAAGTGAACAATCGTCATTTTCGTTATTAGGGATTGAAGATTATCGGGGATTAGTCAGTGTATACATTTAAAAATAGTGCATCAATGATTTTTAATGATTTTTTTTTGTTGACTTTTTAGCACTTTTTACAATTATATGATTGGGTAGAATAAGTTGTTTCCCTCTTTTTTGCTTTAAATTCGTGGGGGGGGGGGGGGAGGGGTCCGCTACTTACTACTGAGGGAAAAAAGTTTCTTAATTTAACTGGGTTTATCCCTAGTTTCCCCCGACATCTCTAATTTCCTTCCCCTTTTAATGCATCAAAAGGCACGATTGAAACTGAAAAGCAAGAGGGGGGGGGAGGGATTTCGTGTCGGTGAAACTGGGGACACACTCTTAACTGTTATGTAATAAATTTACCATTTCAACATATAAATGTAAAATCATTGGAATCAGAGTTTATATCATTTATGAATTAAGCAACAAAATTAAAATAGAAAATCGAAGTACAGTTCAAAACTTGAAAACAAATTAATCTAAAATCCAGAAGACTGAAAAATTCTAATTTAAAAGAAAGTATCTTGCTTTTGTACCTTCTATTCTGTCGTGCTAAACACAGATGTGGTATCTGCATATTTCAGCAAAATTTTGTTATTGTCAGCGGGAGGTTATTAGTAATTTCATTTACCGAAATCTCAAGTTTTTGGCGATTTGTGAAAGCGAACTATTAAAAAAAGCCTGAGGAAAAACGTGCTATATGATTATTTTGCGTAGTTTTTTAAGAATATTTCAACGTAAGTGACAAATACTGAGTATTTAAAGTGGAATTTGCGGCAATTACCCCAGTTTTTGTTAGCAATGATGTAGGGTCAACTTTTATGCTTTAGTAAAGTAGCATTACCCCCCCCCCAAATGTAACGGTTTATTGTTTTAACTGAGTTCTAAAATTTCATTTACGTATAGATTGAGTAGTTGATATGAGTCGATTATTCGACTTTGCATTCACGCAAAAAATCAATTTTTCTTTTAAATGTTTATTAAAAACGCAATTTACTGAAAATGTAATGCACGTAAAATATTCATATCTAATTCTTTTCTACATAAAAAAAAGCATTTATTTCTACAGCTAGTTATATTTTTTTGTTTAAGTTGTCTGCTGTGGAAATTATTTTCATGCTCAGTAAATGAATCTAGAAAATAAGACATTATTGTCAAATATAAATAATCTTATTAAAATTTAGAGAGCCTAAAAAATTTGGAGGGTACATTATTTAAAATTTGTATTCAAAAATTAAATCATGCAGCTAAACATTATATGTAAACATTGCAAAATAAGAATACAGCTATATTGCCAACTAACACGTTTTCGTTCAGAGAAGATAATTCAATTAATAATACACAAAATATTTTGAATTTCCCTTCTAAAAAATTTTGTTTATAAAAATCACTAATCGAAATGCGTAAGAAAATAAAAGTTTTACCAAAACAAAGCGAACTCCAGTCAGAAAATAAGTCATTTGAGTATATAGCGTAATTATTCCAGAAATCAATAAAACTACAAACAATCATAAATCAACATTAACAATTAATATCAAATTTGCAACAGCCACGCCACTGCTGAAATTTAGGTGTTGAAACTTAAATCAGTTGATAACGCACGTATTCATTATATTTCATTCACAGTTAACAACAAACAAAAATTTGGTTTTAATAATGTAAAATTGGACTTACCTAATAAATGTTAGAACTGGAATCTTTTTTTAACATGTATTAGTACAGTTCGAAGCTACACAAGACTTCATCAAGTCGGAATTCAATAAAATAAAATGTCGAATTAAGTATTTTACAACATTCCTATTCCTATTCAGAGTCACAACTGACTACAACTGTATTTATGTTGAGGACTACATACTAAGTGCCTTGCCTCCATTATTTTATATACCGATAGATGGCAGCACCATCAACGGATCGAACAGTTAATGAGAATTTAGAACTAGTCCAAGAGCTAATAGCTACCTGGTGCTAGCGCCCCCAGAGGTATCGTTTCACTTGGAGGACATTGAGACCACGAGCATATTTGAGTCCCCTTTAATGACGACGGTGGGTGTTCGACCATCGAGGTTCGAACCCAGGACCCTCCGGCCCCGAATCCGACACTCTACCGATCGGGCTACCACGGCCCCCATCTTACAACATTACCGAGAAAATTTCTTCGTACACCTTAAGATGGCGGCGCGGTTATGGTGATAGCTTCAAACAAATTCATCCTGTTATTTCTATATCCATGGTACGAAATAGTCAGCGCCAGCGCAACGAATTTCATTTTACAATAAAGACGTAATTTATAACTGAACCTGAGCCTCAAACCGATACTGTAAGGCGCTGTAATCCACTTTAATATTTGTACGTGCTTCTGTGGGCGGATAAAAATGGCAAGCATTTTTTTAAACTTGTTTTTTGATGTTTTTCTTTACCAGTTATGAATTGTTTAGCCACTTCACAAATTTTTATATTATTTCATTAATTTACAATATACTCGCAGTTTGTACATTCTTGATTCCATACCATTAGATATTTTCAGTAATTATTTTAAAATCATATTTGTGGCCAGTCATGTTGTGGTTCTTTGAATGAAATTCTTATTTGGGATATTTGAGATTATAGTGTTAATATTACACAAGGGGAAACTTCTTGCTATTAAGAAGTCAACTGCATTAATGACCTTCACGATGTTATTTTCACGAAAACATAAAATTTGTGTAACGTAACTTTCTGGCTTCGTGAAAAGTTATACCCGTTCTAAAACTGTAGATCGCGACTCACAGATGTGACGTTAAATACACTATATGACCAAAAGTATTGGGACACTTCGAAAAATTCACATTTTAAAGGATTTCTTGAGAAATAAAAGACCAATTGCTTTGTAACTTTTATCGCATAAAAGGTATGTTTTAGCTGTCATTTTCCATTGAAAGTTAAATCATCCATGCATTTAGGGGACCAGTAACAAATTGAGGAAAACAAAAATGTATTTTGGTCATCGTTCATCGTAAATAGCTGAGAATAAGCTGTACATTTCAGAAATTAGTTTCCTTACTATGCACAATTATTTTACATACTTTCATGAAAATATCACTGATATTCATGAATCTGTAAGCATTTTGTTTGAAGCTTTTTGGTTGAAAACACCCACAGTGTTCTATCAAAACTTACCAAACTTTCAGAAAACTTGACAGCATACAAAAGAAATATAATACTAAAATTTTAAATTTAAATGTTGAAAATTTGATGAAATATGAGCGTTCAAAGCAATCCATTTCTCTCAATCCATGCACGAAAGGTAGCAATTTATAACTTTCATGATCTAAACCCCGACTAGATTTTCAAACCCGTAATAAAAATTTCAGTTCAATATCTTGAAAATTCAAAAAGTTATCACCATTCTAACTAGCTGGATTTTAACAGCTCTTGGGCAGACTACGAATCTTGAAAGATCGTTTGCAACTTAATCTGTTCTATCATGAATAACATTGAGTAACTGCAAACCTGCGAACGACCCCTAACGAGTTGTCGCCTATCCAAGATCTATTCAAATTCGGCTTATTATATCGTTGATAACTTTCCGAATTTTTAAGATTTTGAACTGGAATTTTATTACGAGAAGTAATTTATTGAATATACCTGCGTTGCCTTCAATATTCGAGTTGAACCAAATCATTGTTTCGGTCAGTGCTAATTCTTGTATTAGCTACCAGTTTGTTTGGCACTGTTGGCTTCCTTAAGAGGTTTTCCACCTCCAGTTCAGTCACTCCTATGCCGGGCTGATGAGTGCTAATAAGCACGAAACTGCGGTCCTCGGCTGGAATTGACTGAGCTGGCGGTGTATTTCATAAGTATTATTTATTCACAATAAGCTTCAAAACATTCAACGCAAAATTTACTCAACATGGTAGAAAACAGATTATTCTTTCTGCATGCTGGACCGAAGCTCGACTAATGCTCAAAAATTTATGAGAATATTTTCTAGGGAGTAGCATTAATCTGTTATGACTGTGGGCTCTCCAGTTATAATTCTTTTTGAAAAAAGAGCAATGCGTAAACGTGCCCCGTGCGTAAATGTGCAACGGTCTACCCTACGCTTTATTTCCTCAATACTCCTGATAGACACTTCTTATGCCATAGTACTCTAATTTCGAACAGTCTCCCAAGTTTTCAGCGTGTTTGTAGTTTATCGGATTTATGAATAAATTAGTTCAGTGGAAATGAATTTGTTCAAATAAAGCACAGATACTTAGCCGAGATGAAGTATGAAACGAATTCAAACTAATGTTGCTCAGTTAGCGTAGGTAACCAAAATTAATTACATACTTAAAAATCACATATTTTTCGGAAATTTTAAAAGTCATTATAACTAACCTATAAAGCTATTACATCAAAGTTTAATTCACATAGCCTCATGAAGTTAACTATTCATTTTCTATATAAATTACACCATTTATTTCCTACTAGTGAAATACTGACATGTGTACCAGTCCTCAAAACAAAGTTCGAAAATGTCCGAAGTTAGGGTAGTGTCCCAAGTATGGGCACATGACTGTATTTATAATTGTGTAAATATATGAAAATCTTTTTTAGTTCCACTGCCTTTTCTTTATACAAACTATGAAGGCAGTATAATAATTTCTGAACATTATCTCATCAAATTTACAGCTAAATAGCGAGACAGAACAGCATACCAATACCGGGGACAACAAGTTGTTGTACTAACAAGAAAAGGTTTTTCTCAAAATTAAGTACAGTAGAGGCAAATACTTAAAAAATATATCACACAGTAGTGTTTCCATTGATGATTGAAATGAACTATTCATCGCACAAATATATTTTCAAGTATACTCATAATTAACTTTTACAAAGGGCAAGCGAGTGATCAAGGAAGTGGAAGAAATAAAAGTATAATGCACATAAACACACAAAAATGCGATTCATCACATCACCCGGATATGGGGATATCATTAAGTATTCCATCAGATACTTTTATTTATTGGTATTCTATTAATTCGTGCTTTTGTGTGAACTGCAATAGAGTGATTTTGGTACTGTCTCATCGAAAGAGAAATGCACATTTCAAATTACAGTAGATAATTAATTAGTTAAATTACAAACTACTTATTTTTTTCAGTTAATACTGAAAATACATGTACTACCTCAGTAAATACCGGTATTACAAAATTGAAAAGTATCTCAAAATAACGCTATTCAGTATACTAGTATTACAATCACTAACCGCCGCTGTATATGACTACAAAGGAAATTCTACACAATCAGCCTAAAAGCAATGATTTGGAGGAAGTCATTTAAAAACAAAGTGGCTTTCCTTTTCTTGATTCAGGTGTTCTTGTAGTTATCAAATTGTTACTAGGAACAAACTGTTTGTATATCATCTTTAGTGTTCCTTAATTTTAATTTTCTTTTCAATTCCTGATTTGTAAAGAAAAGCGTGCTTATACTTACGTACTTGTGTTAGAAGTGGTAGTTCTCGAATTCATAACTTTTTTTCATTTTGTTTTATTTATTTATTTACTTTTTTTTTTTTTTTTTTTTTTTGACGAACGATCTTTGGAAAAGTTGATGCAACTGATATGAAGTTGTTTACACGTTCTTTTCCTACCGTAACAAATATCTTTCAACTTGATTTACTGACAAGACAACAGAACTTTCGCGGCAAATTAAGCATAATTTCCAAACACCCAAAAGGGATCCATTAAATAAGCAAAATTATAAAAAGCTGCATTAAAAATAACCACTCGAACATTTTTTATCTTTCACATCTAGGTCGGTTATTCTACCAAGGAAAATTATCTTTATTAATAACAGCTCATGAGTACAAGGCTACAGAAATAATGCGGTGGATAATAATTTCAACTATTTTTTCCCCTTTTTTCTTAAACCATCAATTACCTCAAGACAAGAGCGACTACTAGAAATTAAAGAAAAAAAGGTGACAATTTTTGCATCAATGCCAAAAACTTCCGCGCCTCCATAACTGCACTGATTGTGATAAGACAGTGTGGCGAATTGAACAAGAAATTGAAAAAAGAAGTGCTCTGTGAATAAAATAGAAATTTTTGAAATTATTCTTCCAGCGTGAGGCCATTTTTTTTCGCCGCGTGATTGTTGCCAGCTGATGTGCTAAATATAACCACATTTTAAAAGTTGTTTTTATTGAAATGAGATGTCGGGTAAAGAACTGGAGAGAAGAATATTTAACATGTGTCAGAGGTGAAAGAAATTGGCTTTTTAGTGGCGTTATTTTTGAACAAAAGCTTGAAGATATGAAGGTTACATGCCGCAAACAGTTTTAAACAAGACATTAAGAAGGGAGTATTTTTCAGAAGGAAAAAAGGAAATTTTGGAAAGTAATAAATCACCATACTCGTTTTTTTTTTTTTTTTTAAATATAATGCTTAATTTTATTTTCTTAAATATTATGCAGTAAAAAAATGAGAAACAATCCTGAATAATAATGAGCAACTAGTGTGTTCAGTTTCTTCCTGTAACATTTCTGCTAAAACACTTAAAAGTTTCCCGCTAAAAGTCAGTAACCTCATAAAAATTAACTTGGAGTCTTTCTGGAGAATTCAGTCTGTCACGCAACTGGAATGAGTCAGGAACCTGACAAAGAAATTCAAAAATGTATAAAGTAATAGTCCAGAACTTCCCGGATTTGCATATCCTGATTATAGTATCAATGCGCTTCACTACAGCTTTTATGTACAATGTAAAATTTACATAATGTATAATTCAAAAGGTAAACGTGTAGCATAAAATCAGCATTTCTTTCTTGCATTTTTTTTTTTTTTTTTGGCAACAACATGCAAGGTAAACACACCAGTAGTGGCCAGTGCTTTAGTAGAAAAATAGGAATGAGAGAATAAGATTAAAGGGTCTTAGGACCTTTAACCTTCAAAATTTTCGATTTTTTGGAAAAAAAATATAGGGTAACACCCCCAGTAATTGGCAGGTCACCAGTAAATGGCACTTCCAACAAAAATGTCTTGAAATAAGATTTGTATCCAATCTTCTAAAGGTAGAAAGCTATATACCAACTGAACGTACATTTACTTTAAAGATTACAGCTTCAATTCATATTACTAGATGGTAGCAGTGCATAATAAAGAAAAAAATTGTGGCTAGTGTCAAATCAGCCATTATTGTAGCAAAAGCTTCTTCTCTGGCTTAAGGGAAGCATGCGCATCAATCCATTAAAACCTGACACGAAATATATTTTAATTTTTGGTTGTCAAAAGTTTTTTTTAGTTGAAAGGTGTTACTTTGAGTGGGTAGAAGTATATTTTTGTCCCTTCCTGGATTTTTGAAGTAATGATGGATGCTAATTAGTGGTGCTTCAGTTTTGCTAATCTCCAGTAATTGGCACATGTGCCTACAAACTCTAATGTGTCACTAGTTTGATTTCTGATACTTTTGCAGCAACTATATTAAATGGGTTCTACTATTAATTTGAATCCTATGGAATATACTGTTACATTTTTAACCCGGGAGAACTCGCATCGGGCCTCTCAGGCCCGGTCATTACAAAACTACGCTGCCAAAAATCACCCCTTCAACGGAAATGAATGAGGTCCACAGTAGCTGCTTTCAAGGTGACCTACATACTGACCACATGCTTTTCAGGAATGTACATTCCCCCTTTTCCCCAGAAAATTCCGGTTCGGGGGCCCGGGGCGAGCGCTCACGCTTTTCATTTCAGATTGTGAATGTAAAGGAAGAGGTTGTGAAATGCATCGCTATTTAAGCTACAAAGATGAAATGAAGAGGTTGCAGACCTTGTAGGTTGAGGTTTCAACTGATGAGAACTCGTTTAATGAAGATGATGAAGAAGAAGTTGACACAGAACAGTAAAGCGATCATCAGTAATGCTCATAAGAAGATTTAGATTCATGTATCATAAAACTTTCTTAAACCTTACTTTTTAAAACATATTTTAGAGGCTGTTTATCTATTTATAATTCAGTGTTGAAAACACATTTTTTTTTTATTTTGCAAACTTTATTTACTGAAATAACCACTCCGGGCCTGCGGAGCCCCCCGCGAGCGTTCGTGTGACGAAAAGTACCGCGAGTTCTCCCGGGTTAAGAGAAGCAATAAAAAAATATGGTTGACCGACAGTCAGATATTGCGACAGTAAAGAATTCTTTCATTCTTTATGGTCCGTTAGAATCATCTGGTTAACGTTCCATTTTCTGTGGAAATAGCTATCGCTCGTAAAATCAAAACTGCATACCAACTAATGAAACAGCAATATTCACGATATTTTTTTGCAGCACACTTAATTTGTTTTAATTGCTCTAAAATACTTTTTCAACATCAAGATGTGTGCTTTAACATTAATTTATGTAAAATTATCTACTTTAAATTAACATTGATTATGTTTCTTATCATGATAAACTTTGTATGTAATCTAAAAGTGAAAAAAAAAGTGATTTTCCAGTTCTATTAACATGTGCCAATTACTGGATCACAAGGTGTCATACATTGGGGTATCTGGTGTCAATTACTGGTGATTTTGGTAACTATATGTATATATATTTTTATAAAAATATCAATTCAAATATTTTTGCTTTTAGTGAACTAAATAGATGCATAAATGTGCATTCTTTGAAACAAAAATATTTGCATGTGAATATTTTTTTCTAAGTAATGAAAACAGAGGTAAGTTTAAGGACAAACTCTTAAAGTGCCAATTACTGGGGTCGTTACCCTATGTTATGCACAATTTAATTCTGAACAATTTGATACCTTATTTATTACCGTACGCCAAAAACGTTTCAAGTTATCGTAAAATTGCGTAAACTTTCCTCATGAAGATTTATGTTAACAGCAGCTGTAAAAGCCTCTTTTGCTCAGGTGCCGCTTCGGTTTTCTGGTTTTGCGCGCATGATAACTTAGAAAGTTTCTTATATATTTCCGTAAATCTTTTCATGCATGTTTGTCTGGTATATTTTTATGATCTGGGTACCTAAATTTTAACTTAAAATGAAAGTTAATATTTGGAGAAAAAAATATTTTTGCACAAAATTTTGGAAATTTTCGATATCTATATATATAAAAATGAATGTTTGTCTGTATGTCATCCATGAACTCAAAAACTACCCGGCAGATTTGGCTGAAACTTTCACCGTTTGTTATTTTTGGTACTGGGAATGTTTGTAGACCAGTTCGAAAAAAATCCGATCGATAGTTCCTTTTTTATTCCAATTTAAGTCACAATCCATTGGATAAATACGAATAAAATTATCGGCTGCAGAAATTAATTCGCGTGAAAGAGCTCATTGATAAGAAGTTAGCTGTTGCCATTTTTCTTGAGTTTGAACAAATAAATTCTTTCTTTATTGTTTTATGGCTTTTCATGCAACGGGGGGATTTAAAACTTTTTCTATTTGATATTTTTAGCGATTGATTGATCTTGCAAACTGCGTGAATACAAAATTTGAGTATAGTCACGGCTTCACTTGATACCTGGACCGATTACTATGAAAATTGCTGTATATATGTATTTTTCCTCGGAGAAGGTGCATAATATGCTCATTGAAGCCACTCGCCACCAGGTGGCACTGCAGAGTAGCAACGTCTGCCCCGTTCAACCGATTGTCATGAAAATCAGTATAATGATGTATTTTTTTTTGTTGGCGTAGCAACGCGCGTCGGGTACAGCTAGTTAATTTATAAAATTTTAAGAAAATTAATAAATAATTTAAAAAAATAAACAAATTTAGGATCAGGTCATAAATATAAACCAGATAAACATACATTAAAAGTTTTACGGAAATGTATAAGAAACTTTCTGAGATATCGTGCGCGCAAAACGAGAAAACCGAAGAAACCGGCACCTGAGAAAAAGCCGCTTAAACGGCTGCCGTTTAACATAAATCTGTATGGGGAGAGGTTACGCATTTTTACGATAACTTAAAAAGTTTTTTGTTTATGATAATAAATAAGGTATCAAATTGTTCAGAATTAAACTATGCATAACATATATTTTTTCTGGAAAGTCGAAAATTTTGATGGTTAAAGAAGGTCCTTAGACCCCGATGGCGTGCAGTCCTAGTCCCACTGAAATGCATGGTAATTGGCTAACGCACACGAATCGTTTGACTCTTGTGAGAATAAATACTAAAGTAGACTTAATTAGTATTAAGCTTTTCTGTTGAAATGCAAAATTTTGTTTTTATTATATTAAGTTTGGTAAATGTACCTATAATGGGCTATAATGAATCGTGTACCTATAATGGGCTATAATGAATCGTGTACCTATAAAGGGCCGTGTACTTATAATGGACACTGTGCCTATAAAATTGGTCACCTGCTTTGTTTAATGAAAAACAAGTTGATATGATGGTATGGTTCCTTCGGTTAACTAATAGTGTTTTTTTTTTTTTTTTTTTTTTTTTTTTTTGCAGTAAGTTACAGCAACCCAGGGCTAAGGTAGAAATACATAAAATACACCGCCAGCTCAGTCATTCCATCCGAGGACTGCGATTTCGTGCTTTTTAGCACTTTTCATCCCGGAATAGGAAGTAAATGAACTCTCTGTTTGTTTAGCTCTCTCGGCTCCTTTATGAGGTTTTCAGCCACCCGCTGAATTACTTCCTACTCCGGGCTGATGTGTGCTAAAAAGCACGAAACTGCTGTCCTTGGATGGAATAATTGAGCTGGCTGGTGTATTTTATGTATTGAGTAAGATTGTTACTAAAACCATTCTTTGCCATCGAACCATTACTATACCGAAATCTCTCACCCACGGGATAAATTGGATGTAGTGAAACTTGTGTTTGCCATTTATATGCAAATGAGTCTATTAATATGAAATTTTATCAAAAACTATTCCAGAAAGTCACAATGCTAAGCAAAAAGAAGGAAAAAAAAGAAAATTTATTACTGAACTAAGAAGTTCACAGTAGGTAATTTTTACATCCAAATTACCTCAACAGACCCTACATCACATTGATAACAACATATTTGTACATCCCCATGTCGCCTATCCAAGAATTATAGAAATTCGACTCATTTGGTCCCTGATAAACTTTTTCAATTTTAAAGATATTTAGATGGAATTTTTCTATGAGTTGCAGGATTACCTGAGCATTGGATTATAAAAGTTATAAATTTCTATCTTTCGCTCAAGCGCAGTGAAAAAATAATTGCTTTAGTTTTTAAAAATTAAGTGAAGATTTTACTTATTAATAATGATGTTTGTTGGTTTGAACAATGATGGATACATAATCTAATGAAAGAATTCTTGAAAACCTGTTTTGTAACTGACTTAATGTTCCTAAGTGGCAAATTATTGGTACATTTACGTTAAGTATGGTTTCAAAGTAGAAGTAAATATGTTAGATTGCTCTGAAATATTAACAAACGCTTTAAGAGGAAAGATCAATACATGTTTAAATTCCCATAAATTTTCACTCCCTCTGGTTTACTCAGCACCATTTGAAGGAAACATAAACGTTGCGGAATTAAAAAAAAAAAAAAAGTGCATTAGTAGATGCTTTAAAAATAAAAAAAGAATAAAAATAAATGACGTTCTAGAACTCACTGGAAAAGTTTTTTAATTACATTTCTGAACACAATTGAAATACTCGAAGTGAAGAAGCTCTGGTTAAACTTTAGTAGCTTTAATAGCTTCTAATACGCAATAAAAAAAAAATCTGTTGAAATATTTCCGGATATTTCTCTTGAAATGAGGTTACGAATTTAAGTAAGTCAACATTTCTCGGGTAATATTACCTTAAAAGTTAGTATATCATAAATTAACAGATTACTGAAACAAAAATTACAAATAAGTGACTTCAAGCTGATAAATTTAGAATATCAAAACGCCTCTTGATATGTCAAGAGGTACATGTCTGTAGGTACTTTAATGGATCAAAGTTGCTTATATCAGTAATGACTAAACCTATGCACCCAGATGATCTGGCTCTGATACGTTTAATTCCATTGTGCCTAGTTATTAAATGATGCTATTCGTAAAAGGGGGGGGGGGGTAGAGAGAGAAGAAGGAAACATTAAAAATTTAAATCATCAAAATAAACACTTTTAACAAAACTAGTATCGATTGTATTATTTATTTTGGTTAAAAAATAAAACGCCTAGAATTTCTTTTTTTTCCATTGCGAAAAATCAAAAATAAATTTTAAAAAAATTAAAAAAATGTAAATAAATGAAAGTTTACCCAACTTTTATCAAAAATAAAATCGTTTTCAGCTCTTTCTTTTAGATACAAAATAAAGCACCCAGAATTTTCTTTCATTTTCCGTTGCCAAAAATAAAAATAGAATAAAAAGTTATCAGAGCTAAAATTTAAAAATATTTTTAAAATACACCCGATTCCGGTTAGTAGGACTACTTTTTTACACTAGTTCAAAAACGTTATCAGACCGATACAGTTTTAGTTATCCCTCCCAGTCAGTATCGATTCTCAATAACCAGAAGTATAACTAAAAATGTGCGAGAGAAAAAATAAGTGCAATAAAGAATTAATCGGTCATTTAAATTTAGAATGAAATGTAAATTCCAAGTTTTACAATTGGACATTTTATTTAATTACTAGAAAATCGCCCGTCAAGGTATGACGGGTGAAAATTGTTTCTACTCTTCTACATTTGAACGAAGCAATTACCTGTTTGGTGATATTTTGATAGTTATAATTTTAATCCTAACACCAGTGGATCAATCCTAAACTCCAGTAGATAGCGCTAATTGTTTTGGTTTCTTCGTTTTCCTAAAATCAATCTTATTAATAAAATATAAGTTATCAGATCGAGTTCAGCCTTGTCACAATAAAGTCTTTCTCTGCATCAAACATGACCAAAACATAATATCAAATGATATTGTCGTGGCGAGAGTTTCATCGTTGAAACACGCAGGTTACTCGATCATCGGCAATTATTTATATGAGGATTTATTTATTTTATTTTATTTATTTGTTTATTCATTTTTTTGAAAAAAATACACATTATTGAACGTGAATAAACGTTTAAAAATACAACGTTTAAAAACGTTTAAAACGTGAACGTTTTTAACTCTATTTTATTACTTTATTTATACTTTATGCACGTCTTTGTTGTTTTTACTCATTCCATAGAACAAAGTTTTCGACTGCTTTTTTACAATTGAACGTGCTATCTACACTGAAGAAATTTGAAATTTTGATCTCTGCTAAAACAGTGCCGCCATACAATGGCAATTTCGTTAAGTATTTTTTTTTCCAGTAAATATTGCTAATTGAAAGTTTCAAGGAACCATTAGTAATTTTTATTGCACTAACAGTTAAGTTCATTGACCCACATGAAATTCGCTTCAGGTGAGAGATTTAAATTTTTTTCCAGCTTTTTCTCATGTTCCTTGGTCCGATTAAACGGATTTTCATTCCCAATAAGCGAATAATGTTGAACTTGTGCAATGGGATTTGTTTCGGTTCTTTAAGAATTGGTTCGAATAAGCTTCTGGTCCGATTAAGCGGTGGTCCAATCAAGCGGAATCTACTCTATTTCAACTATCAATATTTCAAAATAAAATCACTTGCGCTTCATCTTGACTCAAATCAATCAATCGATCACTTTCGCCAATGCTATGTCGACGAGAAATAGTATTCGGGATTTTATTAATAACTATTTTCCTATATCTTGAAACCAAAAATTACGAACATATTCAGAATCTGTATATTATTTTTTATTTAATCGAACTAAAAAATATTTTTTAATATTGATGGATTCTTAGACAAAAAGTTTGAAATTTTTGCGTAGGTATTAATGTTAAACATTTTAAAACTGTTTAAAAAATACGTGACGACAGGGTGACGAATGAAATTATAATCCTTTTATTCGCCATTTTTTAAAAATTTAGTCGTAAAGTGGCAATTGGTGACCCTTAATTTTCATCTTTATCATATCAATCAAATTGTGTCTGGGTTAGGTTACAAATTACATCCGTTTACATTACCTTATCGATTTTTCAAAAGCGTCTTTACAGAGCACACAAAGTTAGCTGAAAAAAACATTTTATTCTGGCATCCTGAAAGCTATGTGTGTATTCTATTTTATTGCCCCTGCAGCAGTTTGGGAATATTTTTGCAGGGAGAGAATTAATTAAAACGCACGTAGCACTATTCTAATTTCACGAGCTGGGGATCACCAAACACAGAATAATTCTCCCCTATGCATGAGAAGGAAGAAGCAAAAAAGACACCAAAGTCCCCCCCCCCCACGAGACAAAAAAATATATTCGTACACTTAGCTTTGAATTGCAGTTTTCCTCTTCCACTTTATTTGATGTACTAGCGATACCCACACGGCTTTGCCCAAAGTAGAAAATTAAAAGGTTATTTGGTTTCCCTGTATATTTACAAATAATGGATGAGGAATTTATCTCCAATATAATATGGTGATTTGCTCGTCCATGTTGTGGTAATTCGTTCGGTAAAATTGGCTTAAAATTGAAATAGAAAGAGAATAAAATCGAATTTTCGAAAAACCGCTACGAGGTGCGCCCCCCTATACTACGAACTAATTTTCTGTCAAACTTCATGAAAACAGGCCGAACGGTCAAGGCGCTATGCGCGTAACAGAAATCCAGACATCCAGAGGTCCAGAGACACAGACTTTCAGCTTTATTATTAGTAAAGATTGTATTTTACTTTTAATAATATATTTTTTTTTTTACCTAATGCTTATTTTTCATGGTTATTTATTTTCAAGCGAGGTTCACTTAAAAATTATAATGTGATTTGTAACAGTTAACAGCTAGTATACAAAATATAAATTTCCTATACAATGTTTTTTCTCACATTTTTGTAATTCATTTATGCGTTTTAAAGGGTGTTTTTTTTTAGCAGTAGAGAACTTTAGGTTCAAATAAGAAACACAGTTAAATGTTGTTAATTGCCATGAATGTTGCTTTATTCGAAATATGATTCTTTGCCATTTTTATTTAAGTATGTTTTCTGGCATATGGCCATCTCGGCTGGCTCGGAGAAAGTCCAATCGGAAAGTCCAATTTTCTCACATTTTGCAGCAATGGAGGCCGTATGTCGGTGATAAGATGGCCAATGTTCTCTTCCAAGGCGTCAATCGTCTGTGACTTATCGATGTAGACCAGAGACTTCACATAGCCCCACAATAGGTAGTCCAGCGGTGTTAAATCGCATGATCTAGCAGGCCAATTCACGGGTTCATTACGCGAAATTATTCGTTCACCGAACGTTTCTTTCACTAAATCAATTGTGACACGCACTCTGTGTCATGTTGCACGGCCTTGTTGTCTATTCATGATGAAATGGCAAACCAAACTGAACACAAAACAAATGACAGCTATCAAAATGTCCCACATATCAAACAGTGTTGCCAACTTAAAGTTCTATATTTCTAAAAAACACCCTTTAGTTTTCTTTTTTTAATGCACCAATCCTGACTTTCACCAAGTTTTTCAAAACAATATAGTTTTTATTCAATACATAATCAAAGTAAAGAAAATTATATACTGTGGTGTTCCTAGTATTGGTATGACTCGGGAAGGTAATTTGTGGTGTTACGTTGTTTTTTTTTTTTTTTCCTTCTTTCCACTCATTATGATACTTTGGAATAGTGACTGCAAATTTAATTGCAAGTTTGTACTGGAAAATACAACGCAGTATTCACTAACTGCATTTGTTGTCAAATACAAAATTATAAAATTTTGTAATAAAGTAAGTATTTTATACGATTCTTCAATGTTGATTTCCAAAAATTTGAAATCTAATAAACGTTAAATACGTATTAAAAATAACTACCTTTAAACAATTTGAGGAATGCTTTAAAAACAATTATTTTTGAGTACGACAGAGTATTTCTTCTTATTTAAAAAAATAGTAAAAAAAATCTTGGTTCTGTTAATTATTGAATACAATTATTTAAATGACAGTCTGAGTAAAAAGAAGGCAAAAATTCAGGCAAATAACTTTTATGCAATTAAAAGTAATTCTTTTCAAACTAAAAAGCGAAGGAAATACTTCTGAAATAAAAGCAACAAAACTATTTTCTCTTCGATTTTCGTCTGTTTGAAATGTTTAATGGAAAGAGTTCAGAAACTGAGTAAAGGATAAAGGCATTAGACGGGTTAGAATGAAAATGCAATAAGTCAAAATGTTCACAAATTCAGTTGTGTCTGTAGTTAATGAATTCTACGGGAAGATAGGATGTCATTGTCTCTAGAGGTTGGACTTCCTTATTTTTTTACAGATAAGAAAACACAAGAAAGATTTACAACACAGGGAGAGAGGGAACAACATTTATAGCATCGGTGGGAATCGAACCCACGACCTCCGGCAGATGAAGCGAAGCTTCGGCCTCAGAGCCACGGAAATGCCACAAATTTCGTTAAGCGTCGATTAAGGTAGCTCAGCAGTTTCTCTTTTAAGTGCACCAATTGCACAAAAAAGTACTAAAATATATGTCTATTAGGAGCACTCGAAAATTGTCCACTGCTGATCTGGTGAAAATGACAGTGGCTTAACACAATTTTCATGACGCTGTTTGGACTAGTACCCTGAATTTTCTGAAAGGTTACTGTAAATACTGTTATGCTTTCTTCAACAGTCCTTAAACGTATTTAACTTTCTTTCAGTAAACCAGTAAACTTTAGATTGACAATGCACTAAATCATTTACAGTTACTTTAAAATAAGCAGCGAGTAACGTTTTATAACTTTAACTAAATACAAATCCTTTCCGCGAATTTAAGATTTACCTGGGCATGAATTTTTTTCATACACTTTACAAAACCTTCAATTTTACTTGAAACTCGGTCAGAGTGATTTAAGCCATTATCATTCTAAACACAACGTTTCACTTTTCCAAACAGAAAATTCATTTGTTTCTGTGATCAAAATGTCAAGTTAAAGATATTTATTAAAAAAAATGAAAAGCGCATATCAAAAGCAAAGAATGGTCCAGGATGGATTATTCATGCTTTCTTTTAGTGACAATGACTATTTAATCGTATAGCCTGTTTCAATTTCATAGATAGTCAAATCAAAGCGAAATCGAATTAGATCTCTTGGACCTGAATAAGGAATGCGGGAAGGTGAGAGGTGTCTTAGAAGTTTGTTATTAAAGTTCTGTTTTTTTTTTTGTGAGCAATCACGATTGCTTATTGTTCTCACTTGACTGTTTCTGGCGTGCTATGATTTTATCCCCCCCCCCCCGCCTCCCTCTGCAGCTAGACCGTCGACCGTCCTCACGATGCTGCTCCTCTAGCGAAAACCGTCTCCAGGTTGCGTCCATATCCTACACACACGCATACATGCACACCTACACACATACACACACACACACACGCTTACACACACATACACACACACACACGCTTACACACACATACCCACACACTCATGCCTGCACACAGACACAAACACACGCCTACACACTCATACACACACATACACATATATACACACACATACCTACATACACACACATGCCTGCACACAGACACAAACACACACGCCTACATACACACATACCCACACACACACATACCCACACACACACATACCCACACACACACACATGCCTGCACACACGCAAAAAACACGTGATTGCGAAAAACATAATTTGAATTCAAGATGTCAAAATTATTTTTTTTTTTTTTTTGAGGGGCACTATATTAAATATCGCTTAAAATTAGCTTTGATCATGTAACCAAAACCTACTTCTCTTTGAAACCAACCATACTAATGTGATAAAAAGCAGCATGATGAATTTTGTAGTAACTCTAGTTAGAGGTATCGAAGTGTTCTTCGGACATATTCGGGGTACTTGATCTTCTACTGAAAAGTTACTAATCACAATTTTAAAGACTGGCCTTCTTTTAACTACATGGTATCATAGAAAATAAAGCTCGAGATTAACATTTATGAATAGTAGTCACTTGCTGCCAGAGTCATAAAAAATGGCAGCCACTATTGCAATTTTGGTAGCCACTTTTAGATAAGTGAGAGCTTCAAAAAATGAATGCATTTTCGCAACCGTTAGTTCTAGATGTTTACTTCCAATTGCAAAAATGGTCAAAATAAGATACAGAGTCAAAATACTGAAAGTTTGAAACAAAGAAAATTAGTGAAAAAATTCGAAACTAATTTTTTGCACGAATTAGCGTAAACCGTTACTGGAAGGCGAAGAGTCGATTGGTTTTATAAACTTTTTGTTGCAACTTTATGATTATTTTAGTATTTGCTCTCTATGTTTGCTGTTGTTCGTTTTCTTGTTTTTCGGCTGCAGCGGACTTGTAATCTTAGTCATTGGAAATATAAAAAAATACTTTTTATACAGACTCTAGGTTTCTGAACTTAGAGAGATAATCTCCATTAAAAAATAATTCGAACACAAAACGCTTGATATTACTACGGCAAATATTTACCGAGATATGTAACGCAGCATTTTGTGACTCACATCACTTTACTCGCAATCATTTACACTTTTTTGGGGGAAAAATAGCGGCGAACAAGGATTTAAAATTGTATCTGTGCACAGACTTTTTTTTCGAATTTCACCTGCTTTTGTAATGAGTTTTTACGTAGCATAGCATAACATTTGCATTTATTTTTCAATAGTGATGAAAAACAAATATTTTTTGTTTTTACTCCAACAACTTGTAATTCTCTTGAAACGGCGATAAGTTCCAATCTCATCTTTTGTACGGTCCCATAAAATTTTTAGCTACAATATTTCCTTGAGTTTTAGTCGCAAATGTTGGATCGCAACTTCTCGTGTTTTAATTATTATTTGTCAATGGATATTATTGCCCTAAATATAAGTTAGGGGACCTGGGGTCCGTATAAAAGATTATATTTCGTATTTATTCACTTATTTTCTTTTTAGCTGCAAACTTTTAATATCTTGACTCTGCCTCATATTTTTACAATTTTTGCAGTTGGAAGGATACGTCTAGGACAAACGGTTGTGAAAAAAGAGGCCCAGCAGGTTACGAGTTCACTTTTAGCCTGCAAGGCTTCTGTATAACATTAGCAAGATGTTGTTTAACATAATCTTATTTTATGATTGTAGAAATTTTTTTTGTAAATATTCTTGCCTGATTCTCAAATAATTCATACTACTTTTCATAAACACGAATATTCTTCAATTTAATCTAGCCTACAGAAAAAAGTAATCAAATGCTATGGATTATAAAAGGAGGAAAGGATCTTAATTCTCTTTAAAATGTTTACCGAACTGATGAGGAAGGAGGAAATTATTTTTATCGAACAAATTTTTGTCGGCTTAGTGTTAAAACGTAACAAAGAGAAAGTATCCGAAGATTTTTCAACGTAAATGCACCTATTTGTAAGATCGTTTAAAATAAAAAATGAATCATGTCATTGTCAAATCTATTTAATTACGATAACTTGCTTTTAAAACTCGAAAGAGATGAAATTCAATGTATCAAGAATAAAATTTAAATTTAAATTAACATTGCAAATTCATTAAGTCATGAAAAATGGACCCTTCAAAAAATAATTTCAAAAATAAAAACTACAATTGTAAAAAAATGGTATAAGTTTATAGTTTTAAGGGATAAACATTAGATTAGGATGTCTAAGCTAGTCACTAGGAATGCAGTATGATTTTCTAACATTGAGAGCATGACAAATTTACTGGGGGGATATTGTATAGTTAAGGGTTTACTATAGGTGTCATATTGTATAGTTAAGGGGTCAAAGCAGTGCCTTGAGATAACCCAGCAATTATATTGAATTTATCAGATAGAGCGTTTTAGATTCTGATTTGGAATAAGCGTTTATTAATAAAAAATTGGATGATTTTGATGAAATGAAATGGAAAGTTAAGATTTATAATTTTTAAAAATCTCCCTACCAATCTTTGTTGAATGGTTTAGAGATATCAAGGAATAAACAGAAAACCCGAGGATTATTGCGGAAACTGTAAACATTGTAACTTATGACACGGTGAAGATGGTGCATAATTGAATGTTTGGTTTTAAGTCAAAGTTGATGGTTTGGAATTAGTTTGTTACATTTAAGGTAGTATTGATATGATTCAGTAGTAACACGTGAAAAGTTTAGAAGAACGGTGTTTGAACTGGTGGCACACTCCCGGGCTTAGAGCAGGAATTAAAATGGAGGGAGAAATTCAATCATTGGCTTAGCAAAAGCTTACCTAAAGACCCAAGTCACGTGAGTAAACAATGGCGAAGGGTTCGCACGTTTTGCGTGAAACAAGCAGAAGAAACCTAATTTTTTCCAACTCTTTGCCTTAAAATCTGTCACATGACTTGGGGTCATGAATTCATGAATGAAAGTCTTCACTCCCTCCATTTTATCTCTTCTTAATGCTCCCGGGTCTTTCCCTTGGCTTTGCTTGTCAAATGTTTTTCCTGAACTCCGATTTGATAAAACGTTATTCACTTTAAGAATTGAAGTACAAGATGTCCTGAAATAGACTAACTGTTTTCAAAAATGTATACTGGACAATGGTTGATAATAAAAAACAAGTTCTTGCAGAAAACTAATGTGATGGGCCGTAATCCTTTTCCCCATGAGTTTCAAAAAGTTTAGTTCAAAATTTTTTCAACACATGCAGCTCCAAGTAGTAAGCCCGTAAGTCAAAAGGGAAGAGTTTAAATTCAAGGATTTTTTCTCCTATTACGACATGTGGTTGCAGTCGGCGGTAGACAGTTTGAAAATATTGTTTTGTAATTTCGTTCATCAAAAACACTTTTCGAAAAAGTAATGTGTAATTTTTAATCTTTCTTGGATTTACGTGCTCAATATCTGCAGTGCCATCTGTTGAAAACTTTTTGAACTGAAATTTGCACTCTGGAAGGGAACATTTACAGTTCGTCACATGAGTTTTCTGCTGGAATTATTTTTTTATCATTAACCGTTGCCCTGTTATAAATTTTTGAAAACAGTCAATTTCAGGGCTCCATGTATATTACATGCGTTAAGATCCTTAGATTCCCAAATCAAGAGGATCCTCTCATTTTTTTTACCAGTGAATTTTTTTCTGGTTAAAATAATACTGTAAAATAGTGAATATATATATATATATATATATATATATATATATATATATATATATATATATATATATATATATATATATATATATATATATATATATATATATATATATACAGTAAAACCTGTGTAAGTTGACCACTTGCGGTGCAGTACTTTGGTGGTCAACTTAGAAAGGGGGTAATGATTTTTTTTTTTTTTTTTTTTTTGTCATTTCTTGCACCATGTATTCATTTCTTGACTAGTTGACACTTACTCTTTACGTTCAACTCACTTTCATTGTTTAATATTACTTCGAAACAATAATTTAAAATGTTATTCAAATATTTTTAGAGGTTATTTTCTCAGAATGACGCATAATGTGTCATGTAAATTTACAATTTCAGTAAATTGGTCAAAAAAAAATATTGTTTATAAAAAGTTATTTGATATTAATAGTTCTTAAACATTCATAGCTAATCAAAAATAAAAAAAAAATTCGCTTATTTTTTTTTCTCATATACATTTAATATATTTATAACCATGATGATCTACTTTCCAACAAAATAACTCCTTATTGAAGTTTGGCGCACTTATTAGACACTAGGTTTGGAAATTCCATATGTGTCAGCTAATTTTCTCTGGATTTCTCCCTTTTCAATTAATTAATATTTCATACTTTTTATCAATCTCAAGTTCAACTAACTTTCTTTTTGAAGCCATTTTATGTAAAATTATAACACAAAGAGCAACAAGCTGGACTCTCCCAGTTCAAAAAGGCAGTGGAAAATTAAAATGTCCTATTTCTTAATCCCTTGCACTAGAAATACTGCAATGCAAGTAACTTTTATTCTAGCACAATTCCAGTGTTGCCACAAAATATTGCAACTGGAAAAAAATACTTTGTATTTTTCTACTGACACATGTTTTCATTGAACAGAGAGTACAAAAGGTAATCTCAAATAGAACAACAAAAGAAAAACAAGTTCGGAGAATAAAAGGGTTCCTAGTAGTTTTCCAATATGGTTAAACTTACAAGGAGGTTTAGTGATGCTGCTGTTTTATTTAGTTGGTAAAATGCTGGTCTGGCATCAAAAATATTCTTGGAAAGCTACAAAAAAAGTAACAATAAAATAATTTGCTAAATTAAGTTTTAAAAAATGAACAAAGTGGTCAACTTACAAAGGATTTTTTACAATACTCCAAAACAAATTTGGGGTACATTAGTGGTCAAGATAGACAGGTGGTCAAGATAGAAAGGTGGTCAAGTTACAGATGTTTTCTTTCATTATACAAGATAGGACTAATTCCGTTCTTGACAAAAGCGGTCAACATAGACAGGTGGTCAACTTTACAGGTTTTACTGTATATATATATATATATATATATATATATACAGGGTGTCCCAAAAGGTCGTTTACAAACTTAACATGCAGGTCTGTCATATCATGATGAACAAGATTTACATAGGAACATGTGCTTGCAAATGCAATGTTGGCGCACTACATGCACTAAAGCCAGACACTAACGGGTACACGACATGTCGCATATCTCTTACACAAAGACGATTTTACACAACATTTTAGTTTTTATGGAAAGTTGAAGCAATTGCTAAAATTTGCGTCCCGCCAGCTCTCAAATTCACGTTGCAATGACAACGTAGCTATCGGTGAAATCTTCTCGGAATGGATCGTTATTACGACGTCGCTTACTAAGAGTCGTTGCGACTCGTGTATGGCAGCCGATGGCAACAAATTTCAACAACAGCTATCAGCCTTCCTTGACAACTAAAATGTCGTGTAAAATCGTTTTTGTGTAATAAATATGCGACATGTTGTGCATCCGTTAGTGTCTGACTTTGTGTGTATGTAGTGCGCCAGCATTGTGTTTGCGAACGTATGTTACTATGTAAATCTTGTTAATCATGATATGACAGACAAGCATGTTAAGTTTGTAAACGACCTTTTGGGACACCCTGTATATATTCACACAAACAGTCAAAATACAAATGAAAAAGGCGAGAACATCAAAATGGAAAATGAAAAAGGTGAACCCAGGACCAACACTTTCTCAAGAGGGGGAATGGTCCTAAAGTTCACAAGGCCCTTTCTGTCTAGCAAGAGGGAAGGTCCCAATAGCTTGCTACCCTCCCCGAGAGCCTTAGAAGAGAAAGGAATCAGAGAACATAACTTAAGATAAAAGAGCATAAGAAAGTTCCGGAGTGCATCCAAACGGAATGAGCACATTGAAATTAAAATTGACCTGCACGTGCCAGGCAAAGATGCAGTTAGGACACGGCAGCAGCGGGACATGGAATTGAAAACCGTGGAGTTGAAAAAACCTGGAGTATAGTAAAGCCGAGGAGAGGAAAAACAAAAATTGGATCGGAAATTACATCAGAAATATTCAGGATAGCTCCTGGCGGACTTTCATAGCTTAGGTGACCTTACTGCAATAATACAATTGCGCTATACTTCACTCTGCAAGGCAATTCCCTACTTTTCTAATGTAGCTTAAATAAATAGATTGAGGGACTTTATTTAAATAAAAAGATTGAGGGACTTGTGAACTTTAGGACCAATCCCCCCTTGAGAAAGTGTTGGTCCTGGGTTCACCTTTTTCATTTTCCATTTTGATGTTCTCGCCTTTTTCATTTGTATTTTGACTGTTTTGTGTGAATATGTTTGTACTGTTTTTGTTTCTAGCAGCTTTGCGCTGGCATTACGGTACACTTTTGTATTTATTCTTTCAGTTTTTTAATATCGTTGATTTTTTCAATTTCTTTGAATTTCTATTTTAAAATTGTCTTAAATTGCATCTCTTGTTTTATATATATATATATATATATATATATATATATATATATATATATATATATATATATATATATATATATATATATATATATATATATAAATGTTGCGTATCATTAAATTTTTGATATACTTCATAAAATCTTCTAAGAGTTCTCAAGGCTCGTTTGGTACCGTTTCACTGCAAAAAAAGCGTCTTGCCTTCCTTACACATATTATGAAGTTTTACTTATCTTTTATACTAGAAGCTAACCAACTTTACATACATATACGGGGCAGTGAAAAGCAAAGGGAAGTAAGTGTTTAACTTTAAAATTAATAGATATCTTGTACAAATGGTAGGTGAACCGCTAATCTGTTTTGGGGCAAGAGATAGTACTAGTCCTGGTAGAGAGGTACTAGTAGTCCTGGTAGGTGCATGCAGCATTATTTCGAAAAACCTTTCATTGAAAGGCTATCTTGGACCGGAGGTTTAAACGCGCTTTACTCAAACTTTAAAATGTCTAAATACATCCCTTTGCTTTTCACTGCCTCATGAGATCGCGAAAAAACTTTTTCCTGCCGATACACATAGGACTGATTAACCCCACAAAGAAAGATCCAGCCGGTGGAAATCGAACCCAAGACTTCCGGCTTACAAAGCGAAGCTTATACGAATGCGCTGCTGCGGTCCCTTATTAGAAATTCCCCAGAAATTTGGATTCTTGTCAGTATACGAAAGTGTTAGACGATAAGAGGATTTCTAAAACTGTCCACTCTGCATTTGCATACTGAGTTGAAGAAAACCAGAAAAGCTCTGATGAAACAGCAAGATAAAAGTCTAGTAAACGTGCCAGCAAAACCGTGTCATCATCGCGTACTACAGGCCAATCAGTTTAAAGTGGGATTCAAACTTTGACCTTCTGACTAGAGTACATTGTCGGGCTACCGGATCGGGATCGCAAGTTTACTATTTATATTTACTACCCAAGAAGCTAACCAGAGTCACATATATCAGAAGACTGAGCATAATTTATTACCTTCATAAGAAAATCGAGATAGATTTGAATAAAAAAAAGATGTATAAGTTACATCCGTGACGCAATCTTACCCGCTACCTTTTTGCTGCACGCAGGCAGTTGCTGGAGTTGATTCTTTTGACCTCTCAGTAACTATAGGGGTTCATAAAAGAAGCAAATTTCTCGTGAAAATTAAAGATTACATCAGTTTTTAACTGAAACAAAAGCTGCAACATCAGGAAACAAATCATTAAAACAAGTTCATCTTTACCCGAGAAAGAAGATGTAGAATTAGGTGTCTCAGTGGTCAAGTGGTCAGAGCGATTGCTTGACATACTTGAGGCGGTGGGTCCGACTCCCACCATCGCTCCGTATGTACTTTCCCTTCTTTGTGCTATTAATTCTTCCATGTTCTGTACTTTTTGGAATGAAAATCTAACATGTGTAAGGGACGCGAAACATCTTATAAAATTGTAGTCCTCATCAAATAAAACCAGAGCATTAAGCTCCGAGAAGAAAGAAGGAGAAGAAATGTAGAATTACCATTCCAACAAAAAAGATTACTAAAATTTAAATATGGGGGCCTCAGTGGCCGAGCGGTCTGAGTGACTGCTTGACAATGGCTCACTTGAGCCGGCGGGTTCGACTCCCACCCTCGCTCCGGTTGTACCCTTCCCTTATTTGTGATGTAAATTCTTTCATGTGTTGTTTATATGTATTCTGTAATAAAAATATATCATGCGTAAGGGAGGCAAGACACTCAGATTGTGATCCACATCAAAATTTATCTGTGCAATTAAGCACCAAAAAGAAAGAAAGAAAGTTAAATGTGGCAACTGAGTTAAACTATTCCTAGGGTGCATTCGGAAACAAGGATTGGTCGCCTCGGTGCCACTGCAAGCGTTCGAAAACGCCTGTAGTGGAACCAGTAACGTCACTTAACCGCGTTTGGAAACGCTGCGGTCGTTTTCTGGCGGTCGACTTGGTAGCAACCTGTCTGGAAGCGGTTAGCGAGATCACAAACGTCACTAAGTCTGTGTTGGCCAATCCGGTCGTGTTTCATGTTTTGATCGTAACGCACAAGACTTTCCCGTCACGAAAGTTACTCTTTGATTGGAGCATCGTTTGCCGCGTCATTTCGTTGCAACGTTGTGGAACTAGAAGTACCGAGGTGCAACCACAAGCGTTCGGAAACACAGATGTTCTACCAAACTCTCCAGAGAAATTCCAAATACGTCATAACCACACCAGACTAACCACGCGGTGTAACCGGTAGATTATTTCCGAATGCAGCCCTAAAGTTTTGACGCGAAAGAATAGATGGGGCCTCAGTGGCGCTGTGGTAGAAGCTGTGTCTTCTAAGCCAGAGATGTGGATTCGATTTCCACCTCGCCCTGGGTGTTCCTCCATTCTCATGTATTGTAAATCTTTCGTTTGTATTGTCCTGAGAACAAAATTTGGAAAAACGTTGTGGATTATTGGAGGTATAAAGCTTCTCCGTTGAGAAATGCTAAAGACTTCAATCTGTGTTATGAAATCAAATCAGTCAATTTCAAGTCTTATTAGTGTAAGATTTAGAAAGTAATTGAACGCAATGCGTGAGTAATGATCAGATTAATTGCTATTTATGAATACTTAACTTAAAATCATTGCATTAAACAGATTCATCTGATGTCAGGTTATCAATACCTGATTTATTGCAACTTCAACGAAAATATAATGAAAAGGGTTTTAAGTAATACATGAAAAATCGCTTATCAAAAGTCAACTATTTCAACACTTGTTATATTATGTTCAATATCCTACTTTGATTGATAGTATAAGGCATTTTTATTTTTATCAAGTAAATAAAACCAAATTCTGCAGACAATGCATTCTTAGCCTAAATTATTGTTTAGCAGTAGGATTAGAACTTTTGTTGCAGAACTCTTTCAGAAACTTCTTTTCTGAATCTTTACGTACTTTCTTCATCTACTTACTTAACTTTTTTTTTCAAAATAGCTAAAATAATAGTGCTTGGGTTTTTTTTTTTTTTTTTTGAAAATTATAAATTAATTTATTTGAATCAGCAGTTTTTAAAAGTACTTATTGGAAAAAATTTATTGCTTGTTTTTAATTTGGCTTGGGTGTGACATTTTTACGCATATATTTGTATTCTATCCCGGAAATTTCGAATTTTGACTTTTTTCAATTTCGGTAGATTTGAATACAAGGAACCATTATATCGAGCATCAACTTTTTCAAATAGATTTTGTAATTAAAATAATAATAATAATGATTACGTGTTGCGATCCTGGTCGTAAAATCGCGCCCACAACAATCACTCATTATTATTTTTCAAATACAAAAATTATTTTTAGAAAATCGTACTTAATATTTAGATACATAACGGTTCCGCATTTTCAAATACAGTGAAACCTGTGTCAGTTGACCACTTGCGGTGCACTACTTTAGTGGCCAACTTACAAAGGTTGATTTATATGATAAGGACTAATTCCGTGCCTGAAAAAAGCGGTCAACTTAGACAGGTGGTCAACTTACAAGGGTGGTCAACTTCACAGGTTTTACTGTATATGGAAATTGAAATCCAAGGCTAAAAATGACTGGTGTTTTACTCACTTAACTTTAAATTCGATTACCACATTGATTGCTAGGGTGTAATTGATTTCTGGCGTGAAATGTATTTAGTTTGGTATGCATTAGTTACACCATATTTATCAGATGTAGGGTAAAACACCAGCAGTGACCACTTCAAGCGTTATTTTTAAAAAATGGGATTCAATGTCTTCCAAAGGATTCAAAAGTGTATGAAACGTGCAGGAGGTATTTCCTCTTGTGCATAGACTAATAATAAGAACAGACCGAGCTATGGCAACCCTTTTGCTGCTCATAAACCAAACCATGTGACTGGTGAATATCCTAGCAAACAGCGGGCGTTTATCGTAGCAGACGACCAATGCCCGCGAGAAATAAAATAAATAGAATTGGTGGAACACGGAAGAATGATCTTTTATGGAGTCCGATTTGTAAGTTTGTTATTCTAAGTTGTAAATATTTTGTTAATATAGTGAGTTTTTCGTTTAAATAGTATTTTACATTTTCTTTATTCAATTTCAATAACTTTCTAAGCAATTAAAGATGCAAGCGCCCAAAATGAATCGGCAAACGGTAAGATTTTTACCTACAATTTCAATTTAAGATACCGATAAGTACATTTTTGCGTTAACGCAAAACGTTTATGCCATTACGTTCGCGCCAACGCTGACGTAGCCAGTTCCAAATGAAATAAAAGTTATTGAAAAGTGTGATCAAAAACTAATTACTAATGTCAAAATAATGCATAACTAAAAGAAAAACAGTTCAATCTCTGCACCTGGAAAAAAAAATATAATGAAAACACATTACCGTAAACCGGGGTTACTTTGATACAGGTTTCGCATATTTTGTATTGTAGCACCCTCATTTTTCAAGATATTTCAACAATTCTTGAACCAAACGATAGCTTAACGTCTCAGCTTTAAATTGCCTTTTGAAATTCTTCGAGATATTGAATAGGGAGGGAGGGGGTCATTTTATTCTTTTATTAATGTTACCCCATCATCCGGGGTTACTTTGTAACAACGTGTTTTCTCCATCTAAAACGACCGTTTCGGTGGTTTGTAATAAAGTTACCCCATCCAAAAGATAGCCTGAGTTTTTTTTAATAAAAAAATTCAATTTGTCCATTTTTTTGGGTTTAAAAAGCTGGTTTTAAAATCATGGTTCTTAAGTCACGTAGAGTGGTTCCTACCACTCTAAGCATGCTCATCTAACAGGAATCAGGTTTGAATCAAACTGTAAAGAGAGAAATTCGTAGGAAACTTCTTTTATTATAAAACATCAGTTGAAAAAAGCTTAAAATCACATCAAGCGTATTTTTTAAATGTAAAACCACAGCCATCGTAATGTTTTTCTTCATTTCGACAATAAAAAAAATATCAACGTAACTTCGCTTGATTAGAATAAAATAGAACTTGAAAAGAATAGATTCAAAAATTATAAACGCTCGAAAAGAAATTAAGAAACAAGCCACAGAAATCACAAACTTTTTAAATAAATGAGGCACATAAGGTCTTTCTCATATCGTGAACATTATCCTAGGTGCACTCACAGCAGTCTTTAATCTATGGCTTCAAGTCAACTGAAAACAATGCATTATCTCCAGGTATGATCCTTTGGATTCGAATCCTGCAGCAGATGCGGCCACGTTCAGAATTCCCCATGTATCAAAGTTACCCCTTCAACTTGTGTTGTTTTATGTTTTAATTCATAGTAAATCGTAGAATTGAGTTACAGAAATAAAAAAAAGACAAAATTATCTTAAATAGTTCTGTAATCAGAAAATAACTCACCCAAATTCAAAAGGTTGCTCAGTTGGTGGCACCAGAAGAGGTTAGGACAACAAACTGAAAACAGCTGATATCACGGATAACACATAAATCAGTGTTGCCAAAACCATTTTACTGTTTCAAGCAATTGGCGATGTCAGCGCACTCTGAAAAGTGATTCTTAAAACCCTGAGACCACCAGGGGGTCGTCAATTGTAAAATTAAGCCCGCCAGAACGGTTCAAAAATAAAAAAACAGGTTTTTATAAAGTTACCCCGTCAGTCTAAAGTAACCCCTGTTTACGGTACGTCTTAAAATACATGTCGAGGGCCAAACTATAGATAATGTTGCCATCTAGCAACCATGCTGCCAAAGTTTTCGCCAAGCCTTCCACCAGTCACATGATGTATCCATGAACCAATTTTTCATCAGCAAGTCTGGGAAAGCTCGGTCTACTCTTATTATTAGTCTATGCTCTTGTGCGTTTGAATCCATTAGGAAACCTGGAATCGTATTTTTTCAAATATAAACCTTGAAGTGGCCATTACTTAAGCACTAGACACTACTGGTGTTTTACTTAATCTATCGTTTTTTTTTTAGTGCTCAACAGTGTGGTGCTCATGATCTTCATTTAACATATGCACTTTGAATTATCTAGCTGCTATCTTTCGGTGATTTCTATCCAATTTATCTAACTGGTGAATTTAGTACTTTTTCTACTCAATCGTATTTACTCAAACTACCTTAATTCAATGATAGTTTAAGATACAGTTATTGGCAAAATCTATTATTATATCCGAAAACGCTATCAATCTTAAACGGAATTATTACTTTGATTACTAACGTAAATTTGACGGCTACCGTAAGATGTGTGTAATTTCAACTATACAAAAAGGATACCGAATTCTGTAGGCATAATGGGGTTGTTTCCTTCAGTCAAAAGTACGACTTTTAGTCACTGAAATTGATAGAATAAGCAAAAAAAAATTGACATAGAACCAGAAACTTTTCTTTTCCCAAGTGTTACTTTTTATTCAATTTTTTTAATGTACGTTTTTGGAAGTAAGACATGGTCTTTATGACGTCACAACTGATTTACTTTGGCGCGCCACTCCATTGCCGTGCTTAATGTCTACGTTTTGCTGTCAACCACGTTGCCAGGTTATGATAATTTGCGTTGTACGATAATGGCATCAGTGAATGGAATTTCATCACTTGCGAGGTCATGTGCAGAAGCCTAAATAATGAATTTCAATCTACGCACCGATTAAAATAGCTGTTAAAAAAATTAATCTTTGCCAAATTATTTTTAAAATAATTAAATCCTATGTTTCTAAGCATGACCTTGCAGGGAGAATTGCTTTTAAAATTTCGGAAATGACCCCAATTTAAATTGGATTAATGCTCAAAATTATGTCTATTTATGACTTTCGTTTAAAAAGCGTTTTTTGGAAAATCTTTTCGCATTTTTAACCGCAATTCGATGCGGTTTCATAAAGGGTTTTTTTCAATTGCGTCCAGATAGGGGGAAAGGGGTGCTCCCTTAGAGATTAAAACACCCTTGCTTTCAGTACTTTTTCTTTGCAAAAATGTAAAAATATTTCTTCTCCAGCTGTTAGTGAATAATTTATTAAAAATGTCAAACTTTAATAACTCTATAACCTGTACTGAAATCGGTTTCTATGGGGAAAATATCCTGCTAAACCATGGAGAAAATATCTGAACCCCCTTTTCAAATTTTGCATATGGGCGCCCTTGGGTGTTTTTAGAAATTATTTTCAGTATAAAACCATATTCAACAAAACATTTTTAGTTCTGGTAACAAAACCGGAAATACCTATTGGTAGAAACCCTTATTACTTAGAATGTGCATAATTTCGTGTTGAAGTACTGTTTCTAAGATCTAAAGTAATGCTTTGTTTACTGACGCAAAAGTGTGGTTAAAGCACACCAATTTCTGGGCGCATTATTTAGCATGAAACCTTAGAAAAGAGATCACTGTATCAGCTCATAGTATGTTTTCTAACAGTTAACGTCCAGGAACGAAATATTACAACGAATAATCTTAGTAGGAAAAAAAGAAAGAGAACGCTTCATCCGTGATATTATGAGCTTGCTTTATTTTATTATGGTTTAGTTATATGCTAATATTATTAGACAACCCTACTGACTTTGCAATGTTTAACCTATTTATATATGCAGTAGTGTTACTACGAGAGAAGGGGGTAAGGGGGGAATTCACATCACCGGGGGCTAAACCATTTGGGGGACGACGCTTAAAGCTGATTTAAGAGTTTAAAAAATATATAAACACTCTAGTTCTGAAACTTTGCTCCCATATACAGGTAGTTATCAAAATAATGGAAACATCTGTGAATAAAAGTGACATTTTTGAATGTGCTTCGTACGTAATAAAGATAATCTAATATATATATATATATATATATATATATATATATATATATATATATATATATATATATATATATATATATATATATACATATATAAATAGCAATGTACACATTCTGCTAGTATATGGTGGATTAACTGAAGTTCTGGACGTCTTGGATTTTTTTCAAGCGCGTGAAATATCAGTCCTCTCAAATTTTAAAAGAGGAAAAATTGTTGGAGTGCGTCTAGCTGGAGCAAGTGTAACAGAAACATCTCAACTTTTTGGCATTTCTGGAGGTACAGTATCTGAAGTCATGACAGTATACAAAGAGCGTGGTAAGACAAGCTCGGCAAAGTAAAATAGTGAACGGAAAGAAAAGCTCAGTAAAAGAAACCGACGAGTATTGAAGCGGATTGTAATGTCTAAAAAGCGAACAATAGCAGCAAAAGTGACCACAGTACTCAATCACAATCTGGATTCACCAGTGTAAGTGATTATTACAGTCAGAAGGCAACTTTATTAACAGAACATTTACGGCAGAGTAACGATTCCTCACAGTTGACGAAGTTGTCATAGAGTGTTTCCATCATTTTGATAACTACCTGTACCTTAAATTGTATTTCGTCAATAAAATTTCAATGAAAATAGGCACTAATTCAACGAAACAAAACAATTCAACTTTTTATCGCAAGTAGAAAATTTCAGGGAGAGGAGGAAGGCAATTACATGTATCTAGGGAAAAATTTGCATTAGTAATTTATATTTGTCTTTTAGTGAAAACTTTAGTTGCACCACCAAAATAAACATCTATTGTTTCTGAAAATTTGTGCAAATTTCACGTTTACACGAAATATTAAAAGTTTTTCTCAATGGGGGGGGGGGAGAGTTACACCACACCTTAACGCCTCGGATGATGCCTATGCCAGGAACGCCGCAGATATACAATGATAGCTTCTTATAAAGTAAAAGAAGAAAATTGACTTTTTTAACCTGTTTTATGCTTTTAACGAGGGATCTTAAGTGACCGGGGAAAAAAAGCGACTTGTGATTTCTCTATGAAATAATTTCTCTAAGCACTGTTATTGTCGTTTGAATTTCTATTACTTTTCACTATATGAAAATGCTTATTATTAAAAATTGTTGCTTAATTGCGTCAGGAATCGCCTTTTCGATGTTGTAAGCTTTGAACTGGAACTCACTTCACATATTCGTACTTCAGTTTCTTGTTTCATTGATACATTATTATTATTTACGTGCTACTATTAACTATTATCAGTAACAATGTATTGTAATATATTGTTAATGATTGCTCCAAAAAGAGTTTCGTTCAAAAAAAATCATTTATTACGTTGAAGTCCTTCTGTAAAGCTGAAATATAATGACTTCATACGACAACAACAACAAATATAATGACTATTAGCTTTTAATTGATTTCAAAAAGGACGATCAGTTTGCACGTTTTTCCCCTCCTTTCATATTTTTTACTGAATGGTAGATTTTGCGGATTCTTTTATAACAGAAAGAGAGTGGCCCAACTTAGCTTTTTTATTCAGTTACAAAACATAGAAGAAGAGAAAAAATGTGCAAACTGATATTATCGCGCTTTTTGAAAACGGTTGATAACTAATGGTAATTATATTTGAGCTTTACAAAAGTACTTTAACGTAATAAATGAGTATTTTTGAACGTTTTTGAACATATTTTCTCTTTACAAAGAAAGTTGCTTGTGAAAAATTAACAATTTACAGTGGTTTTCAGTGGCGTAGCGAAAGGTGGTACGAGGTCATAAACTCCATGGAACCTCTAAAACAATATACTATTACATGTAAAGGGTGTTTTTTTTATAGAAGTAGAGAACTTAGGTTCAAATAAAACACAGTTAAATGTTGCTAATTGCCATGAATGTTGCTTTATTCGAAAGATGATTCTTTGCCATTTTTATTTAAGTATGATTTCTGGCATATGGCTACCTCGGCTGGCTCGAAGAAAGTCCAATTTTCTCACTTTTTGCTGCAATAGAGACCGTATGTCAGTAATAAGGTGGCGAATATACTCTTCCAAAACATCAATCCCACAAAAAGTAGTTCAGCGGTGTTAAATCGCATGATCTTGCAGGCCAATTCACGTGTCCATTAAGCGAAATTATTCGTTCGAAGAACGTTTCTTTCAATAAATCAATTGTGACACGCGCTCTGTGTCATGTTGCACCGCCCTGTTGTCTATTCATGCCGAAATGGCAAGCCGATTTGAACACAAAACAAGTGACAGCTATCAAAATGACACACATATCAAACAGTATTGCCAACTTAAAGTTCTATGCCTCTAAAAAAAAACTTTATCTATGTGTTTATAAGCGAACAAAATTGCAGTTCAAAAGATGTACATCAAAATGTTTTATATTTTCTTTTGTGCGTTTATTGATGCTACTTTCTGATATAAATAATGAAAAAACTACCTCAAATTCTTACCCATTGCGCACAAAATTTTGATATTTAAACAAAAACAGGATTGCTGTAATCTATGAAATTGAAGTAAAGTGTTCTGAAGCGAAAAGGAATGGTTTTACTTTAATCAGCTATCTCTATTACAAATCTTTAAAATGGTGAATGAAGAATTGTTTTGCATTGATCGATCATTTTCAAAAGAGAAAAATAATTCATTCCTTTCCTAATTTATTGTCCGTGGCTCCAAGACACGAAAACGGTAGAACTGGCATTAAAATTATTTCACTTTTGAAAGATAAAACTTATTAAATGCTCCACCAGAGAGATAATTAATTTCACTAAGAAATGAAGAATGGTAGCACATTTTTCCGGTGAAATGTGAGACGATGAGTAAGTGCAGAAGATAGCGCAATTAAGTAAAAGCATCATTTGTATGTCTTCCGAGGGACCATTTAAAATGTGGAATAAATGAAGAAGACAAATGACTGAAATTTGAGCTCGTGGAACAAGAATGAATCTTGATTGCAGATGAAATGTGTATGCCGAGAAATTTAAAATTATTTCATAATTTTTAGTACTCGTTTAGAGTTTTCGTCAATTCACTGACAAATCGCAAGATATTTTTTAAAGAAAAATTCAAATTTGTGCACATACATTTTTTTTGGTGTGACGAAAACGCGTTTAACATAAGTTTTTGCATTATATTTTTCAAAACAAATTGTAGAAAATATGTTACCTTTTGACTCTTAACTGGTGAGGTAGGGTGCCTTACACCCCAGAATCATTCGACTTATACCTTCAAGCGCTTTTTAATTTTTACATATTGCTCAATCCATTTGCACGGGTGCAAGGACGGAAACAAGGAAGGTGCGATGGGGCGATTACTCCTCCCTTGAAGGACATTGCAAACAGAGTGTGATTACCGCAGGGGCATGCGGGGCACAGGCCCCTCCTCTTAGATTTCAGGGGTGGAGTCAAAATCCCCTAAATTTATCATGCTAGTTAAAAATAATTATTGATGATTTCACTCAGAATCCAGAGGACAAAGATATCATTGATATTTTTGCAAATGCCAAGACAAGGAAAAATCTCTTATTTGCTGATAAAAATTCCCCTTTAAAAATTTGATATCATTGCAAATCCCAAAACCATTCCAAGTTTAGTCCGTATTTGCTATTAAAAGAAATATCAAAGATAAGTTTGATATTTATGGTTTACTGAAACGGGCAAAGTTTAACCACATCTTATGTAATTATTGTATACTATATCTGTCCTACTTTTTATATGTATATACTATATTGTGATTTGAGGTACCACCAAATTTAGCATGGTTGTATTAAGGGGGTCCGGGACACATTTTGAAATTTTTTTTATTATGTACTTTAGAGTTTTGAAATTTTTTGAACTGATTCATCATTTATTTAATAAGCAAAATCATAACATAAATATGAAAAAAAAATATTTTTTTATTTAAATTTAATTAGTTTTTTTCAAAAAAATGGGGTTGCTTTAAATTGCTATAACTCAAAATATTGTTGGTCAATTTTCAATTTTTTTTCAAAAAAGTATGCACAAATATCTAAGCTTTAGTTTTTATTCGGCGATTTTAAAAATATTGATTCAATAAAAAATAAAAAATATTTGAAGAAAAATTTCGAAAAATTCGAAGATACTTTTTTTTAAAAAAATCATAATTTTTGCAGTAAACGTTTTTTTCAAATTCGCCGAATAAAAATTAAAGTAAATTGCTTGAAAAAGATATGCTCCAAGTTTCATTACTTTATCTCTATCGGTTCTTGACTTATAAGAGTTTGAATGCAAGAAATCGGGAAAAATTGCATCATGGAGAAAAACGCGTTTAAAGTTTTAAAGTTATGTACACATTCGTTAGATGCATGCAACAAAAATAACTATAACTTTCGTTCTATTTAAGGTAGAAACAAGATTCAAACGTCCTCTTAAGCAGAAAAAAACGGAGCAATTTTTCAAATTATAAAAAAAAATTGCAAAATTTGAGGATTTTTGTGTCCCGGACCCCCTTAAAAAGCAAGTATCAAAATATTCTATAGCTTCATTTTATAGAATAAGCCAGAATGGAGGAGGGGGGGCACAAACTGAATTTCATGCCCAGTGTCTTCAAAAATCTTAGGAGGGACTGAAATAGAATGTGCCCCCGTGTCAAATATCAGAATGATCAGGCTCTGACTGCAAAGGTAGTTTTCCCGAATTAGAAGCCTTTAAATACAAGTGATGACGTACCCTTGATGACGTATGGCAAAGGAGTGGGGTTCAAATCTCCCGCCCGGAAACTTTTCGGATTTGAAGACCATCTTTGGTGATGTTAGGAGGAGGTGTTTAGAGGTCTTCACCCGGACATTTCGCTAAGTTTAAGTCTTACAGACATGACTGCAGACATCTCAGGTAGCGTTTGAGGAAAAAATGAATTTAGTAACTTTCGTCCAGTAATTTCTCGAAACTAATCTCTCAAAAGGGCAATTTTACCTTCGAGAATGTTAGAGGGAGGGAATTTCAAAACACTCCCACGGAATTATTGCGATATTGAAGTTCTAAAACGCAGAATTCCTATTTCAATGGAATAGGACAGAAAGAAATATGAGGACTCCTCAGTAAAATCTCTACCGTATAGCTGCTTTAAATAAAAATGCTGTCGCACCCCCCCCCCCCCTAACCATGTTTGATTGGATACGTAGTTAAAAGTAAGTTAAAAAAGCAACCGCCCCCTCCTTGAAGCATTTCTGGATCCGCCCTTGCATGGGCGTTACATTTTTACATATTTTCGCACTTCATTCCCGAAACATTATGTATCATAATATGAAGTATCAACTTTCTATTAAAAACAATTATGCTTTAAAATAAATAATTTGTACGTGATGCGGGTGTCAGATTTTTGAAGTCAGATCTATTTTTTTTATTTAAAAATTGTTACATTCTTTGAACACCGTCGATGGTACATAATATTTTTCAAGCCAATGCAAAATCAGATAAAATGATGTTTAACCACATTCAGTTACATTTTTCCGAAAAACCAACGAAATTAAGGATGAAACATTTATACCATAGTACAAATATGTTGTTATCATTGTAATGTAGGGTCTGTTAGGATAATTTGGGTGTAAAAATTACATTCTTTGACTTTTTAGTCTACTAATATACTTTTTTCTTCCTCTTTTCTTCTTTTTGCTTAACATTGTGACTTTCTCGAATAATTTTCTAAAAATTTCATATTAATAGACCAATTTGCATATAAATAGCAAACATAAGTTTCACTATTCCCAAATTGCTCCTTGGATGATGGATTTCGGTATAGTAATGGTTAGAGAGCAAAGTATAGTTTTAGTAACGTCTTCTTACTCAATGTTTTCCATTTTAGGTTGAATGCATAACATAAATAATGAAATATTATGAATACTAATTTTAACAAGTATTAAGATAGATTTTAGGCTGAAATGCTTCAAAAATAGCTCAAAATGACTTGACATTAATTGACGAAAAGTAATTTTTTGTTACATACATTTAAGCAAATTCGAAAAGTCTTCCAACACATTTTTAGCATATATAAACTTTGGTAGTGAGGATGCACATAAATGCCTCTTTTTGTAATCCTGTAAAATGATTATTTGTTCTTCTCATTAGAAAAAAGTAATGTATACCCAAATTTCCTCATGTTTTTGAATCACTGATCACATGAAAACTAAAAATGATACATGCTTCAATTCAATGACAGATTAAAGAAAGCATATGTAATGTCTGTATACTTAAACTTGGAAAAGATAGAGTGGCAGTTTAATTAGCAGAAATTTTTGGAAGTAGTTGTTTAACCTTGCATTGCCCTCTCCAAAAAGCTGAACATATTTTTTATTAATTTCAATAATAGTGTTTGCAAATCTTTCTCAGCATGTTTTCATAAAAAAGTATGAGGTTTGTAACTGAATTTTCGTAGGTGTATCAAATATTTAGTTTTCACATTATTTAATGAAATATAACTCATGCCCAAATTACTCCCTCCCCCCATGTGCGAATGCTATTGAAGAGCCTGAGTTCATTAAAATTTGTTTTTGTAATTGAATATTGGTTACGCATGATTTTATTGACATTTTCTTCGCCTACTTCAACAAACAAAAACAAAAATACACTTGGTCTGAACTAACAACCCTCTCTTTTTTGAAGTTGGTCAAAAAAAAATTAAAATATTAAAAATAAACAGAACTTTAAAACTATTTCATGCGAAATTCGGCATGTAGCATTTTAAATATTTTCATATAAAAAAAAGGCGTATTGCTTGATTTTTTAAAACAATTTTCAAATCTTGATAAGATCTTCTTATCCAACAAAACTAAGAACTGAAAAAATCAAGGATTTTAAAGTAAGAAGAATAAAAGCTTGCAGAAAGCTTAAATAAGAATAATAAGCAAGCGGATTAAAAATAATGATCCTCGAATAAAATGTTAATTCCGTGCTAATTAACTTTATTTTTTTCAGTTTGACACGTTCATACACCAAAACAAAAGCTATAAAATAAAAATACATAAAATAATTTGGGAAGGACACAAATGGTGCCGGTTTCTCGTTTTTTTATTTGACACTAATGATGACTTAAAGATGGTAACTTCTTAAAATAATCACATATATTCGTGTGGAAAGAGCTCCTAAAGTAAAAAACCGTTTTAAAACATGTTAAAGGTATGCGTTGTGTTTACTTATGCAAAAAACCAAACTTGTGTTGGTTCTTTTTTTTTAAATTTCGTCTCTTTTTTCCCACAAACATAATTTTTGTTAAATTTCTAAACTTTATAATTTTATAAACTGATAAACAGTCATTAAAAGCGTTTTTAACATTACGCAAAATAAATAATGCCTCCAAATACATTTAACTGCATTCTTTTATGCAGACAAAAGTTACGCAGACCAATTTTTAGTATAAAAAAGAAAGAAAAGCCTACTTGATATTTAAAAAGAAAACAAGCAAAATCTTTAAAACATTGAATAACAAATTACATTTAAACAAAGGAAAGCATTAAATTTGTATTTTTTACACACAAAAATTTGTTAACAGACTTGTTTTTGAATAAGAATACCCACCTTCAAAGGAAATAGATTGAACTGCCAGACTGTCCCTTTTCAATTACAATAGAAAATATTTACAGGTAAATACGAGTATTCAACTAGTTTTTTTTTAAATATTGCTGTTTTTTGGTAAAATTGTTAAATTGTTTTCAATGATATTATACCTGGGTAACAAAGACTTGACAAAATATGAAGGGACAAAATGCTTTGTAGATTTTTTTTTTAGGAATAATATCAGAAATTAAAAATAACGATGATTTATGATTTACCTCATGAAATGGCCGAAGTATTTTCCTTTTATCGCAAAACGTAAAGTGAAAAAATATTAATAAGTTCTTAAATACAGATGACTTACAGATATTTTTTTCGTCTACTAAATACGAAAGTCTGTATGCTAAAATCTGTGTGTGTGTTAAGTATATGACGCAGTGAGAAGCAAAAGAATGTAATTAACAAAATTAAAATATTGGAGCCAGTGCAAATAGTAAGGGAACCTTTTACTTTTTTTTTGGGGGGGGGAGGGCAACAGATGCTACTAGTGGCCCTGTCAGGTGCAGCAATGCAGCATAATATAAAAAATAATTCAATGAAAGTCTACCAATGATCTAAACTGTAAACACGCTTTACTGCAAACTTTAACAAGAAGTTTCGTCAAAAACTAAACGAGCCTACTTTCCCGTATACCCATATCTACTTTCTAGTATCTGATCAATATTCTCAAAAATAGCTAAAATCGTAAATTGTTTCAAACATAATTTTTTAATATTTTAAGCCGATTTCTAGGAATAAAATATGCCTTACTTATCTAAAGCATTAGATGCGTAAAATTAAATAAATAAATAAACGAACAAATAAAATAACAGCACCATTTAAACAAAGCAGTTAATACACTTTTTTCTACTTAAAAAAATTTCTTTAACCATTTTCAAAAAGAAAAAATAATAATAAACTAATTGAATTAAATACATCATATCAAAAAAAAGCCATCTGTTTTTCCCCTGTTGACAAAAAATAGTTTTTTAAATGAATTAATTTACTTTTCAAAACAAATAATAAAATAATAGTTTAAAAAACTAAAAAAACACGCTTTCGTAGCAAAATGAACTAAAAAGTGAAAAATAATCTTTGAATGATAGTAGTTGACCAATCACTTAATTTTAATATAATACAAAAAAGCGTGGGGTGCTATCTATTTACATTTTTGCTTGGACAACAAATGGAAGAAATTCAAGACAACTGATAAGAAGCCCCCCCCCCCACGCTTTTTTGTATTACATTAAAATTAAGTGATTGGTTAACTCTATCATCCAAAGATTATTTTTCACTTTTTAGTTCATTTTGCTACGAAAGCGTGTTTTTTTAGTTTTTTAAACTATTATTTTATTTTTCTGTTTTTTAGTCTTATGTTGGAGAATTATCAGGCGACGAAATTATTTATAAGACGAGTGCGAGGTAATATCTTAAAGTTAAGACAAGGGCACCCCGATGGGAAGCTACTGTGAGTCATCGATGTATGTTTGCGGAAATCATATTTATATTATTTTGAAAATTTGAGATGCATTTGAATAAAAGTTTTGTTCAACAATGGTCTGATCAGCAATGAATTTCCAATTGAAGGCTCACCTAAATTTTGGCATGAAATTAGTTAAAAACAATTATATTTAATGTTCTAATTACCTTGGAACATTGGAACAAATTTTGTATGATGCAGAAAAATTAAAGGTTTTTGTAGATATTTTTAAATAATTTTTGCGAGCATTTTTTAATGTATTTTTTAAAAATTTTCCTTTTTTACATTGTTGGATTTATGCCAGAATATTGATTAAAATGGGAGGAAACTAACAATTAAAAGAGTTAATTAATTAATTTGATTATAGAATATTTCATTGTCATCGGATCTGAGGTCGCGTGACAAATTTCAAAAGAATCCGATCGCAGGAAGTGGGCGAAATTTGAGCTGCAAGATTCCATTACAAGGTACATACATACATACATACATACATTCATCCATACATACAGGTGAAGCTAATAAAAGCGTGTTAATAATAAAAACAATAAAATGTCAGCTTAAAGAAATATTTTTCAATGTAAAAAAAAAAATCGTCAGCGCATATCTTAATGTAGAAACATAAAGGACTTCGAGTTTATCCGCCGAAAACTGAATACATAAGTTAAAACTTTAGAATGAAATTAAAAACAAGTCATATTAACAATAATTATTTCAAAGTTAAAACCATGGCTGCGGAGTCGGACGCGGATTCAATCTCACTTTGGGATAAAAGAGTTACATTCGGGAGCGGAAGGACTCGGAGTTGCAATCGTCCATTTCCCTTAGAGTACGCAACTCTGCCAATGTTTGCGAAGTCAGAGTCTGACTTATTTTGGGATAAAGGAGTCGGAATCGGAGTCGAATATCCAAGAATCGGAGTCAGTCATTTTTCCTCCGTGTATAAGTTTCTGCCAAAACTACGAAGTCAGTGTCGAAGCCGGGGAGTCGGAGTCCAACTAATTGTCGGGCAAAGGAGTCAGAGTAGGAGTCAGGTACCCCAAAATTCTCGGAGTCGGAAGCTTGTCGTCAAGAGCTATTTCCAACAAAATTTGTTTGACGTAAATCCGCCTTCAAGTGCGGAATCTACATTGACATCCCCCGTAGGCGCTAATGTTGAGGGATTTGAACTGTTCAAAATTGAATGAAAAATAGTTCAAATCAAAAAGTGAAACATAGGAATGAGGTGTCCTCGCCGAGACTTTCCGAACAAAAAAAAAATGTTCGAATCGGACTGTTAACTCAATAGTTATTGGGGGGGGGAGACAGACAGACGGACCGACAGACATTTTTCCCCATCTCAATACCCTACTTTTCAATTTTTAAATTTTCCATACTTATTTAATTATAATTCTTATTTTTGACTTTTTTCTTTTTGTTTTTGTTTTTCGCGTATTTTCAAGATGCATTAAACCTTCTTTCATGCTTTTTTTCTTCTTTATCTGACTTTTACTAGGAAAATAGGCTAAAAACCCTAGTTGCATCTCTTAGCTGCTCACTGTTTCATATATTATGTAGTCCTCTACAGAAATTTGACACCTATAAGAAAAACCTCTAAATAGATTTAACATTTGCAGTCCATTTTGCCTTCCGTCCCTTATGCGAAATCAAGTTGGGAATTTTAAATTTTCAAATTTTTTAGGATGTGCAATCTTTGTTTATAACAGCTTTTTAGCCTACCCGTTGATTAGGAGCTATAACCTCACGTTTTTTATGTCATAAATATTGTGTTTTGTTTAAGTGCTATAAATTTTTACATATTTTTGCTGTTTTTTCTCCATCCAGTCACTTTTTATCATTTTGTTAGCCATGGATATTTTTCCACGGATGTGGCAGGCCATTTTCTAGGGCCAAATTCTTTTAAAAAAATGTGAACTCGGTTGACTTTTGATAACTGCGCCTGTAATGTGGCTTTCAAATCTTGAGTACTTATAAACAGCATTTGAAGATAAATGACATAGGATTTTCACTTTCAATGCCCTCAAGAATGGTTAAGAATTAGGGATCAAATAAGATGTGAAATAAAAATAACTTAAATTTAAAATTTTAGTACCAATCAGGAAAACTATTTTGTGATGAAGTTACTTTGGAATTTCCTCCAAGTCATATAGAACTCGAGTTATAACCTTTTTTTTAAATATATATATATATATACTAGAGGACCCGACAGACGTTGTTCTGTTCAAACTTTCTAAATTGAAAAGTTAAAAATCTTCAATAAACTATCAAGTGTTTGAACCGTTCTGTTGAAAAAAAAATGAGTAAAAAAATGTTTTAAGCTGCTTGGTGCCAGAATGATTATGTTTATAACTACTTGATTTATCTAATGCCCAATGCGCAGTTGTTTTGTTAACAATTTTTTCTCCCGTACTTGATGGTTTATTCTTTCAGCCATACTAAAAGGATAAAAAGCGTCCTCAGATATTAAGTGTAAAAATCTAACTACCCGTCTAGAACGAACGGGAAATCCCGCTGCAACTTCCCTCATATAAAAAGGAATAAACCAATCGAAATTATATCATTTAGAAAAAATTATAAAGGTAAATCTCTCTGAATAAGGCAAAAATCACTCATCCCCCTTCCCTTCCGATGTAAAATAAACATATTCTTCAACTTAAATGACTGAAACCTCTTTAAAAACGAAAAACAATTCTCTGCGATTTGAAATATTTCACCAAATAAACAAAAAATACAATAAATTGCATTAACAGTAGCTTTAAAATGTAAACAAATGATCACGCAACTCTATTGTTTATAGCCAAAGTCGCCAAGCCACCACGTTACTGTAATCCAGCCGATCAGTGAGCGAAGCCAACTTCGACCGATTAGTGGTCGATCTTTTCAACCGAAAACTTTTAAAACTTCTTATACTGCCTAATTTGTTCTTTCCAACAAAGACAAAGATCATCCACTGCACTGATCATTTGTGTACAGAACTACCCAGTTGTAATTTATCTGGACAAAAATAAAATTTGTTTCGTCTTTAAATTTCATCATCTTTTCCTTTAATAATGTACTGATTAGTTAGATAATCCTTAAAGTCTTCTTGACATTGGTGCCAAAACTCACGATGGATTTGAGCCGAGAAACAAATGTTGCTAGGTACGGTACTTTCTGATCATTTAGTTAGGAAAACCTAAAGCACCGATCCGGTCACATGGTTCAACTACAACGACAGAACACACGTTCTACGTGAACCTTCCAGTACTTACTGTTTGACCACGGACTGTATGGAAAGACAAACGTCCGTTTTACAGCCGTAAATGGACGAATCTATTACTTTTTAGCGATGTCAGCTTTTGCAGAAGCAGAGTCTCATTCAAATGAGCGAAATACGCGCATGAAATTTTTACTTTTCCGCCTTATTCACATAGATTCGTCTAATCTGGACGTTTCAAAATTCCATGCAATCCATGGTTGGACAGTTACTTTAAAATATATCATGAGGCCTAAAATCGTCGCTTTCAAGAAATTAAGGCTTTACACTCTCTCTCTCTCTCTACGTTTTATCTATTCTCAATTGACATATCACATTAGGAAATTTCATTACAAAAAGCAGAGCTGGCTTTCTTATTGTCCTTTGGCAACGGGTTAAATATTTATTTCAATTCTCGCTCAACAATAGGTTAAAATAAATATTAATCATTTGGGAGATATAACCATCTAATGTTTTAATTAATTACTTAACAAAAACGCTCCCGATTCGATCCATCGCGCTTCAAAACCATGCTTGCCACAACTAAATTACACGCAAAAAATTTGATCAAAATCGGTCCAGCCGTTTAAAAGCCTTATGGTGACAAACGTCCGCACAGAAGATTTTTATATATTAAGATACATACATACGTACATATATATATATATATATATATATATATATATATATATATATATATATATATATATAGAGAGAGAGAGAGAGAGAGAGAGAGAGAGAGAGATTTTAAACAAACGAAAAAATTAATATAGACGAGGCGCAAAAATGCAGCACTTAAAACTATATCAAATATTTAGGATTTAAAAATTGTGATAACTTGTAGGTATGCAAAACGACAACTGAACAACATTATTAAAAATGAACAAGAACAACAATATAAGCAATTGATCTGCCTCTTCGTCAGTGGGTGGGAGCAGCATACCCTAACCGAACCTCACAGGTTTCGGAACGCGTCGCGAGTCAGCAAGTAAACCATATAATATACATAATCAAACAACGTTTGAAAAAAATACAAAATGTCATTAATTCATTAGCGTATATTGCAAATTGCAGCTAATAAATGTTCTAAAGAACAGCCAGATATACATTTTTCTTAAAACCACAATTTATAAAAAGGACAAAATGGAATTAACGTAAATATGGCATCAATGTTTAAAGGCAACTTGCTGAAACGGAACGTCCCCACCCATACCTGCAAGGCAAAAGGAGGGTAACATTATTTCATATAAAAAGACTTAAAAAACTCACTGCCCCCACGAAAAATCTTGCTTCAAATTCATCCAATGAAACTTATTCGGATAAACTCAGGTCGTTCCGTAATCCAAAATCAGTACTCTTCAGTCCAGTCTGCACGGCACACAAATTCCAACATCCAACTGGAAGCGTTCCACGTGGGACTTGAGCAAGCAGTTATCATCACGGTTATATGCATAACCGTGCATCCAAGTGTTTAGGAGCAATACTGCCGCTACTTCTGAAAAAGACTTCTCGTCCTCGTCTGACTTCTTACAGTCAATTTTTTTTTTTTTTTTTGTGTGCCGTGCAGACTAGACTGAAGAGTACTGATTTTGGATTACGGAACGACTTGAGTTTATCCGAATAAGTTTCATTGGATGAATTTGAAGCAAGATTTTTCGTGGGGGCAATGAGTTTTTTAAGTCTTTTTTAAGTCTTTTTATATGAAATAATGTTTCCCTCCTTTTGCCTTGCAGGTATGGGTGGGGACGTTCCGATTCAGCAAGTTGCCTTTAAACATTGATGCCATATTTACCTTAATTCCATGTTGTCCTTTTTATAAATTGTGGTTTTAAGAAAAATGTATATCAGGCTGTTCTTTAGAACATTTATTAGCTGCAATTTGCAATATACGCTAATGAATTAATGAAATTTTGTATTTTTTGCAAACGTTGTTTGATTATGTTTATTATATGGTTTAATTGCTGACTCGCGACGCGTTCCGAAACCTGTGAGGCTCGGTTAGGGTATGCTGCTCCCACCCACTGACGAAGAAGCAGATCAATTGCTTATATTGTAGTTCTTGTTTTTGTTCATTTTTAATAATGTTGTTCAGTTGTCGTTTTGCATACCTACAAGTTATCACAATTTTTAAATCCTATATATATATATATATATATATATATATCTTTTACACGATTTATTCTTGCCAGACGATACGATTGGAGAAACATGAAATATTAAAGTTTTTTATGGGTTGCCATCTTATATTTGGTAACAAATGAATTGCTCATAAAGTTAAATTTGGCTTAAAGATGGTTTTCAATTTTATCTCCTCATTTTGCTTTAATAGTGAATTGCTTTTGCAAAAAAAGCTGAAATATTTATATTTTTTGACACTTTACTAAAATTCATTGTGAAATGGATATAGTAATAAAAATATCTTAACATTTGCATTTGATAAGGTTAGTTTCACTGTTCCTATATAAGAATTTCGTACGTTTTTAATCTATGGTTATGATAATTGTGTACAAACTGCTTCTGAATGTTTCATTAACAGAGCTCTGATATGCAAAAATTGCACCTGGGTACGGTTACGTGTACCCACCGTGCACATTAACAACTCATCATCCTTACAATTGAGCATTTCTGCCGTGAAGACAAAATTAGATAAACGCTTCCTTCGCGTACCACAGCATCGATGTAATTACTCGATTAATTATTTTATTGCCCCTGCGGCTGTTTAGAGAGATTTTTCGGTGGGAGAATTAATTTCGAGGCACACTGTAATTTTGTAATTTCACGGGTTGCGGATCACCACTCACAGAGCAGTTCTCCCCCTATGCCTCAGGAGGAAGAAAACAAAAAAGACGCTTTAGTTAAATTAATTTTTTCGTAAAAGGACAGGAAAAAACTATGATGTTCAAGCAATTAACTTTCAATTGCATCTTTTTATTTTTGTGTGTCTCTTTTGGCTTTATTTGATGCTTTGTATTTTACAGTAATTAATAATTTTTCACTTAAACAATCCGTAGTTTTTCCTGGTGATTTGCGAAATATATCATACTTAAAAATCACTCACAATGTAGCCTGCATCAATTAACAGTTTCATAATGTAAAAAATGTTATCCATACTCTTTTTACTTTTTTTTTCTTGTTAACGTATTATTTTTAATTTGCTTTTATTTTCTGAAAAAAAAAGTTTTTATTGATTAATCCTGATTTATTTTTTCATCGAAACTTTTTATTTTACTATGTTTCACTTCAATGTATATATATTGTAAGTAAATTTAAGTTGTAGGACGTAATTTCAAGTCAAACAAAATTCAAAAATTAAAAATTGTACATTTACTTACATTTTAAATCAAACAAAAATGCATTTTTATTTTTTAGAAAAATATAATTAATGGAGCATATATACTCGTTCTTTAAATAAATCTCGAGATAAAAACTTGCTCTTTTTTATGCTTTCGTGAAAGTGAATTGCATGCATAATTGCATATTTACCGAGTGGTTAAAAAATAAGTATCTCTATTTGGGCCAGTCTGTAGTTTGAAGGAATCATCCGATTGCAACCAAAATTAGAACTCTTACGAATCCTGAAGGCGGAAGAAGAATGGTGCAATAAAAAATTTCAGTTGCAAAGTTTGCCTACAGGGGGCGCTTTTGAAATTTTAATGTATAATACAAGAGGAAAGAATTAGCATGTAAAGCTGGGGGGGGGGTATTTAGTATTGTTACAGAAACATTACGCTTGCTCATGGGGGTCCCCATCAAGTTCAGGTTCCACGACTTGACTATCGAGCTGGAGGGCACAATACAGGCGGTCTGAGAAGTTTTCAACTGCGGAATGCAAGGCATCTGAAGTGATGTTTCGCACATGTTGAGTAATGTTATCTTTTGGTTCACTAAAGGTATGTGACACCTCCACGGTACACATTAGACTTTAAGTAGCCCCAAAGCTAAAAATCACATGGCGGCAGGGGACCGAGCAGACCACGTTATTTGAAAATACCTGCTTATTACACCATCAACTGTGAAATATTGCCGTAAAAAATTTGTACAGCTCGCCCAATATGGAGTTGAGCTCCATCTTGCATAAAAACCATTTCGGAAAGACACCGTCTTTGCTGCAGTTGACGTACACCAAATGTTCCCAAGATGTTCTTTAAAAGCCCAATATGTGTGAAAAACTTTAAAATGAAAGCGCGACCTCGCAAACTGAGAGACATTTCGTGCCACGTTATTGGTAGTAGAGGGGCTATGGTAGAAAATACGACCGGAAACTGCATTTTGTGATAAAATCATGAAACTTGGCATGCATGTAGACAATGTACTAACAAATATTTTGGGAAGGGGAGACTTTTCAAAATCCTCCCCCCCCCCCCCCCCGACGGTCATTTTTGGTCAAAAATCCAAAATTACTTTTCCTTTTTATTTTTAGAAAAATACCCACTGTATCTTCTTTTTGAAGTTCTGTTATGCTTGCTAAAATGCAAAAATTCAAGAAAATATCTCTAAACCTCTTAATTTTAATAATAAATTTTAAAACTTTTGTTTTTTTAAACAAAACTTTAACAAATCAAAGTCTAACATTTCTTGAAGGGTCGTTTAAGAAAGTTTTTTTTATGTATTTTAAAGCACTATGTTAAAGAAAATCACTTAATTTAGACACCAGTAATCTTAATCCCAGAAATAAAAATATTGACAATCCGAACATATGCTTTAAAATTGACTGATACAAATTGATTACAAAACTAAGAATAAAACTAGAAATTAAAAATCATAAACAAACGCCTCCCCTCCCCCTTTCCCCTTTGCAAAAATATGACTTATAAAACTGCAGACTGTGAGTGAAACTTCCTGAAAATTGCGTACTTTTCAAAGTGCTTGAAGTTTTCGTGGGTTTTTTTCCGATAATGAAAATTAATTTCGTTTTCTAATCAAGGTATTATATTCATTCTTAAATAACAGTTCAAATGATTGTTTCAAGTTTTGAAAAATTGACAAATTGAGCAAAGCTAGTAATTTTTCAAAACTTGAAACAAACATTTGAACTGTTATTTAAGAATGAATATAATACCTTGGTTAGAAAAGAAATTAATTTTCATTACCGGCAAAAAAAAAAAAAAAAAAAAAAAAAAGCACGAAAACTTCAAGCACTTTGAAAACTACGCAATTTTCAGAAAGTTTCACTCACATTCCGCAGTTTTATAAGTCATATTTTTGCAACGGGGGAAAGAAGGAGGGGAGGTGTTTGTTCTATGTTTTAAATGATGTAAGAGGAAAAAATAATTAATTACTGCAATAAGAAGTTCAGTGCTATGCTATTATAGCAAGCAATATTGTTACTATTAATAAAATAGTTATTTATTGAAACGTAACTCACTATTACAAAAACTACAACTAAATTACAATACAAATCTGAGTAAGTGGTACATACGATGATTATATAGAAGATACTTTAAAACGGGTGTGAAGATAAGTTCATTTTTGAAGCCCACAAGTTATTTGAGAACAATTTTTTTACACTTGCGTGATGTAAATTCGCTTTAAGCACTTGAAACTTCGGACAAACTCAAACGAATATGAACGTGTTTCTCATCGATTACTGTAAAACCCCAATCATGAATTGAAGTTAAGGATAAATTTTTAAACATACTGATATCCACCTTGATAAGCACTAAATAAGTTACCGAAGCTGGGGGGGGGATAAGTAAATCATTGATCTTTGTTCGCAGGTGCACTGTAACAAATTTTGGAAACGTTTCTGGATATATCGGAAACGTTTCCGAAATAGTAGGAATCCTTCATCCAATAGCGAATACCTCAATATTCAGAAAGCTTTTTGTTATTTCAAGAAATCTAGAAGCGGAAGTGATGACGCATCGCTTCGAAACCTATTTCATCCTTCCAACCCGGGCGCCAATGAGTCGGAAATAACGAGAACTTATTTTTTTCTTATCTATGGTTGCTGAAGTCAACAACTGTTTAACACTGGATTACTTGTTATTTCATGTCTAGAGAGTAGTAAAATGTGTCGAAACTTATTTTACGCCTTTGCATTTTGGACTGCCCTTGATATTTTAGACGATGTACGCAGCTATTAAGTTAGTTAATAACCATTTGCTTCTTTATAATTTCCAATGCGACCATAATTAGATATATATTGTGTGTTCAAGCGTGAATAGTTTCAACACCCGTGTTTATACTTAATGAAACGAAACCCTTTGGATTACTTATTCAGTTGTAATGGAGGTACTTAGATTTTCTTCCGCTCATGTTCACTTGTAAGTATTAATGAATATTTTAAAACATGTTGTTATATACATTTATATTTTTGTTGATTTGCATTTGATGAGGCTAAAATTGTAACTGTTTTTGGGTTTATCGAATTAATTTCAAGTTATCCTACATACCTATGTGCGCGGTGTAATATTTGTTGTAACCAACTGAAACTGATTAATTACGCAAAAGAAATAAGATTTATATTTGAGAAGCAATCACAGAAAAGTTATTTCGAAATACTTGGATGTACATACATTTTGGTTCAAAAAGAAAAAAAAATCAATTGTTTAATTCATTAAAAATATGGTAATGTAAATATTTTCTAGTATTGTAATATGCTTCACGAAAAATGTGCCAGTATTATCTTTTTTTATTATAATTTATTAATTCATTTAAAAATATTTATACCATTAGAAAATGACCATATTACCTATTAGTAAGAACATAGTTATGCAATTAATTCATCTGCTTATTCATTTTGTTAAATGTGGTTAACAATAAAAAAATTCCTTGACATTAGTTGTTCTGAAAATAACATTTCCTTCGTGGATATACTAGTTTAATGTAGGACAGTCAGGAGGAATGAGTCAGTGGCAAAAATGGAACAGCTGCATTTACATGCCGAAATAAAAAGTAATATTATTTCATGTCATCGTTTTAAAAGTGATCATTTTTTAAATACTATGTTATTAATATGCAATGCACATATGGGGAGAAGACGAGGGGCGTTCCCCACGCAGACTGTGCCATTGAAATTTTCAAGGGGTTGCTTTTTTTAAGGGAGGGGGGACGCTTTATAGCATTTTATGGGTTCACCATCACTCTTATGGTGGGGGGGGGGGGAACCTCGTATATATGAAATGGAAGAATCATGTAATAGAGTTCAATGTTTTAATAAATAAAATATATAATGCATTTTGCGCACAATCTAAAAATAAAATCATTAACCTATTTTGATTAAGTATCTATATTTGTGATAAACTGGAAAAGGGCAAGAACAGAAGAATAAACCCGAATGGTTCCAGCAGGGGGACTTTGGTGTCATATTTAAATTCATCAATTTCTCTGTTGGTACTTTTCGGTACACTTTGTTCGTCAACGAAATTGACTTGACGTGAACGAATTTCGGAACGCAAAGTGTAGGTAAGTTAAGTTCTGTCAAATTTTATCCGAAAATAAAAGCTATCAAGTTTGATACAAGATATGTTTTTAAGTTCTGCATTAAAAATACAATATGTTGATAATTTTGTCTTGAAAATATTGAGAGAAAAACTGAAGTTTAATATTGTTTAACAAACAATCCCACTTTTGAGAAAGTACTCCCCTTCCCTCCCCCGACGATTTTGTGATTATGAATGAAACTACTATATTAGTTCATAAATTTTCAAAAATTTATAATTGTGCATATGTTATGCTGTTAACCATGCTATTTGTCATTAGAAATTCAGAAAAAAAAAATCCACGAATGATATTAAAATTGCTTGTTTCATTGCTCTTAGATATGAAAGAATTGAAACTGATATGGCATGCAATACTATAGTAAAGAATTATTTTTTCGAAAAAATCACGGAAAAAGGATTCTGAAATTCTCAGAAACGTTTTTGAAAATTGTTTGGAGAATTCCGAAATACTCGGAAACGTTTTCGAAACTTTCATGAACCACAGCTGCACAGAATACTCAGAAACATTTCTGGAAATTACGGAAAGAGGATTCCGAAATACTCAGAAACGTTTCTGAAAATTGCGGAAAGAGGATTCCGAAATACTCGGAAACATTTCTGGAAATTATAGAAAGAGGATTCCGAAATACTCAGACACGTTTCTGGACATTACAGAAAGAGGATTCCGAAATACTCAGACACGTTTCCGGACATTACAGAAAGAGAATTCCGAAATACTCAGAAACGTTTTTGAAAATTTCATGAACCGCAGCTGCACGATATACTCAGAAACGTTTCCGATTTTTTTTTACAGTGTGGGAAAACATTTTCTAGCTTCCTTTACGTTAGCAAGTGACATTTTATTTTTTATTTTTTTTCTTTATTTTATTTATTTATTTATTTATTTGAGGTTGGGATAAATATGAAAATGCACCAATAAAATCATGGTAGTCTTCTCATATTTTCCGTATCGTCACTTTTCCCCGACCTGAAAAAAAAAGAGGTCGTGTCACGTCCTGAGAATGAGTGGAACCTGCTTAGAGCAACTGATTTTTGCTGACCAAATTTGTGCGACTTATACAAGCCTAGGACTAGTATAAGTCGAAAGTGTAATAAATTTCTTACTCTTTTTATCCAAATTCTTTCTTTGCGATGCAGGAAGAAGCATATAAGCATCGCATCCAAACACATGTAGATTACTTACATCTGGATATCTTTCATACTTCAAGTAGAATGGCGTTTGGTTTTCATTGGAACTGTTAGGTAACCTGTTTAAAAGGTAGACTGCAGTAAGAACTTCTGGTCCCCACAATTTCTTTGACAAATTGTACTCGTAAATCATTGCTTGTGCTTTGTCCAAAAGACTTCTGTTAGCCCTTTCGGCAACTCCATTTAAAGATGGAGTATATGGTGGAGCAGGGTCGATTATAATTCCATGATTATTAGCATATTTAGCAATTTCTCCTGTGACATATTCCTTTGCATTGTCACATCTGATTCTTTCAACTGAAGTGTTAGTTTGTAAAAAATGTATCAGTTCCTCGGCCACATCACTTTTTCTCTTGATTAAGCTCACTTCCATAAATCGTGAGTAGTCATCGAAAAATGTCATGAAATATTTTTCACCCGAATATGTTTCTGACTCAAAGGTGCCACAAACATCAGTATGTACCATGGTCACTGCTTTTTCTTCTCTTTCTCTCGAACCCTTCCCCAAAGGTGAAGTACACTGTTTAGCTTGCACGCACACCTCGCAGAAAGCTGTTGACGTATGTAATCCTAGAGTATGTAGCACTTTATTAGAAGAATGTCCATATCTGCGATGCCACAAATCAATTTCAGTAGCGGAAAACACGCTTTCATTTTCAGGCACAAAATCACAAATATATATTCCAATGTTATCACGATGACCAAACACATTACACTCATTTTCATTTCCTATTAACACTTGTTCATTTTTAAAAACCGCTGTTAGTCCTGCCGCTTCAATTTTTCTCACATACAGCAGATGAGAACTAAGATCAGGAACAAAAAGTACATCTTTCAGAGTTATCTGAACTCCACTAGAAGTTTTCCCTAGCATATTTCCAATGCCTTTCACTTCAAGCAATGTTGATTTTGAAGCACATTTAATATTTCCAGAATCTGGCTTCAAAGAAGAAAACCATTCCTTGCAAGAAGACATATGCGACGTACTACCCGAGTCAATAATAAACGTATTGGATCTTGATTCGCCCGACACAAAAGATAATGCCGGAGATAATTGTTTGTCATGTGATTTAACAGTTTTACAATCGTGTTTATAATGTCCAAATTTTCCGCATTTGTAACACACTTTTTCTCCCTACAAAATTTAGCAGTGTGCCCTTTTGTTTTGCAAAAACCACAAAAGAAATCCTTGGTAGTAGTTTTAAAAGCAACATTGTTAAAAAAGGATTTCAAATAATCACTCTTATTTTCACCTTTAAAATCATGTATTAGTGTTTCAGCGTCAATACGTCTTTCAGTAACAAAATCCAAATTCAAAGATTCACTTGGTTGTTTTTCGAACGATACTTTATCAGTTTCACATTCTTTCGGCAAAGACATGAGAATGTAAACAATTACATTAAAGTCCCTTTCTTCCGTTCCGGAGATGCGTAAATCACTAAATAAATTTAGCATATTGTCAATGTGATTTCTCATTGATACGTCATTCAGTTCTCTTGTCATTGCTAAACGTTTACGTGTAAAATTTGACTCATGGTTCCCTTATCTTTATATGTAGAACGCAGTTTCTTCCATATTTTACAAGCAGTGTCTTCACTTTGAAGAGAAGCAAGAATATTGTCATTTAAAAGTGCAAGTATTACAACATAAGCCTTTTTTGACTTGAAAACGTCCGCGGCATTGTCCGCCCCTGCTTCCTCTTCCAAAAATATATCCAGTTCCTTGACCGAAAACACAGCTTGAACTCTGCAACACCACACAGTAAAACGAGCTGATGTGCGCATCACATGACTCCCTTTTACTCCAATTTTACTGTTATTTTCCCATTATTGGCAATTTTATTTTGATTCAATAGTTTACTCTTTAAATATCACCACCAAAGGGCAAATTAAAACCAAATTTAAAAAAAAAACCGCAAATTTGGTCGCCAAGTTGGCGACAAAACTTGGCGACCAAAAGATTGGCGATATATCGCCAATTATCCGACAAATTATAACACCACTTGAGTATACATCGAAATTAACAATGATTTCCCCCCAAAAAGGGGCAGAAGACTCTTTTTGAAACTCCCGAATGCAACCAAAAGGGGAGGTGCACAACTAGACCCCACTAGGAGTCTACGTACCAGATTTCAACTTTCTAGGACATACCGTTCTTGAGCGACATACATACGCACATCCGCATATACGCACATACATACATACGTACATACGAACGTCACGAGAAAAATCGTTGTAATTAACTCGGGGAATGTCAAAATGGATATTTCTAGTGTTTATACGTTCTTAGGCACTTATCCGCGTGTGGTCGGGTTGAAAAAAAAACTCAACATTAATTCGGGGGTGAGCAAAATGGAAATTAAGGCCGAATTTTGAGTGAATTTTTTTTTTCGCGAACACAATACTTTCTTTTTTGTAAAAGGAAGTAATTAGTCCTATCAAATGGCACAACAGAGAACACTTCTTTTTCCTTAACATTACTGTTACTTGAAGAAGCCATATTTTATACAAATAATCAAGTACAATAAAAATACAAATAAAATAGTACAAATAATCTCGTGAATAATGAAATCCAGAACTCAACGGCTGAAATCGCTCGTGTCAAAAATCTCATGAACCACGCTCTGCTGTTGAGAATATTAAATAATTATCATGCCGTGGATCGAAAACACATTTATTAATATTGAAGAAACTGTAACTACACAAACAATGACAATATATGAGATACTTAATAACCAAAGAACAACAACAGATACGGATCGAGATTTCTAAGATTGATCATGGCATGTCGCAGCGAGTGAAACAAGAATTAGATTTTAGACTTAATATGTATCTGCCGCAATACGAAAGGTTCATAAATCAAGCATTGCGGAAAAAAAAACTTGTAGTTTCATTCCCTGTAAAGTCAAACCTTTGAGGGAATTTTGATACATATATGTATACAATAGAGATAGACAAGGGTGTCGTGGGTCGAAATATTTTGAGAGCCCCAGGATTAGAAGTTTGTTGTGGAACAAAAGTCTTACTCGTCGAACATTTGCAACTGAAGAAAAGCTTAGTATATTTCTCTTTATATTCGTGAAGCACTTCTTGTAAATTTATAGTAGTTTTGAAAATGGGATAAATTTTGGGAAGACGCCGTAGATTTTAAATTTATTTTATATAAAAAAACACATTGGTTTGGTTTTTAATAATCATTTTATTAACAATATATGTACTTTTGTGAGTAGTAAAAAAATAATAAAGTTGCTTTGCAAAACTATTTTTTAACTTAAACGAGCTGATGTGTGCATCACATGACTTCCTTTTACACCAGTTTAATATTATTTCTCCATTATTGGCGATTTTAATGTGATTCAATAGTTAACTCTCTAAATATCACCAACAGCGGCCAAATGGAAACCAGATTTTTTTTTTTTAGCTAAAAAAAAATTATGAAAAATCCCCAAATTTGTCGCCAGGTTGGCGACAAAACTTGACGACTAGAAGACTGGCGACATATCGCCAAGTGTCCGCCAAATTATAACACCACTTGAGTTTGCATGGAAATTAACAATGATTTCCCCCCAAAAAGGTGCAAAAGACCCTTTTAAAACACCCGAATGCAATCAAAAGAGGAGGTGCACACCTAGACCCCACTAGGAGCCTACGTACCAAATTTCAACTTTCTAAGACATACCGTTCTTGAGTTATGTGACATGCATACGCACATCCGCACATATGCACATACATTCGTACATACGGACGCCACGAGAAAACTCTTTGTAATTAACTCGGGGATTGTCGAATTGGATATTTCGGGGGTCTGTACGTTCTTAAGCACTTATCCACGTGTGGTCGGATTGGAAAAAAAAAACCTCAACATTCATTCAGGCGTGAGCAAAATGGAAGTTAAGGCCGATTTTTGAGTGATTTTTTTTTCTCGAATACAATACTTCCTTTTTTTAAAAGGAAGTAAAAAGGAATAATTGCAAACGCGCGTGTGCCGGGGAGTGCATAAAACAACTTTTGAAATCTTGGAAGTGTTAATGACATTTTTTCTCCCTCGTAACATTGATCTTTTTTAATTAACTATATTTCTGTACCTCTGAGTCAGAAGGATGTAAGTCACACTACGTTCATTTTACAGGAGAGGGGGAGGGGGACGTTTTCCTGCCGCATGCAAAGGATAGGTTGCACGCTCTTTTAGCCCTGGTAAAAAAATTTAAAAGGGATTTTTATTTATTTATTTGTTTATTTATTTTTATATGAATTACGTTCACATGGCTCTATGCGGAGTAGGCTTCTATATACAATGCACTAACGTACCGAAAATCACAATTTTGGGTCTTTCGTTAGTCTGATTCTGAGGTACAGATTTCCTACTAAATCTTAATCGCTTTGACAAGGCACTAAAAATTTTCTCTGAAAGATTATCTTTAGAGGAAAAAATCAGTACTTAAATGGCATACCCCCATAAAGGAATTATTAGGTAAAAAAAACGCCGTTACTTCCAAAATATCATTTGATATAAAGGAATGCTAGAGGATGATGCTTCGGGGAGGGTGCTTGATCATAAAAATATATGTATAACTAAAACTATTGAACTAATTTTGCAGTTAATTTTTTGAGAAATTAATTGTTGTTAATAATAAAATATGGTTTTGAGTATGTATATGCAAGTATGGCTTTAGGTCATGGGTTATAGAAGGAGGTTTTGATCCTATTTCCCCTCTCCCCGACTTCAACTGCTCCCCCCCCCCCCCCCACGTTTAACTTTATTTTCTAATCTCTTTAAGTGTTGCATGTAAAGCTTAGCTTTAAATTTCCCCTCTAAAAGTCCTTACACCCCTTCCCAAATGCGTAAAACATGTAATAAATTGATTTTTGAAATTCTAAAGCGCAAAATTCGGTTACAACTACTTAATTTCAAATTAAAATATTTAAGATCAAAAGAAAAAAACTATGTCTTTTGATTAAAAAAAAGTACTTGTCTAAATTAAGAATTTTAAAATTACTTGTTAACTGCAAACGGCGAAATGCTTATCGTTGTGACAGAATTCGATTTAAAAGAAGTAAGTTTGTTCGCAAAAGTTCACAAAAAAATGCATGATTTAATTAAATGCAAAACAAAATTAAATGATTGACAAAAATAATTCAATAAATTGAGAAGATAATACATTCCAAGCACCTTTCATTGAAAATATTTCCCTCCGAAATACCGGACGGCGAAATAGGAAAAACAATTTAACTTGGTAAAATTGTTTGCTCTCCGTCATTTGCCTTTTTGATAGAAAATATTTCGCGAGATGAACATAAAGTGCAGAAAAAAAACTAAATTCAATTATCACGAGCAGAAAATTAATTTAAAAAGTGTTTCTAAGAAGAAAATGTCAAATTAAAGATGCCATTTTCAAAAGAAATAAAGAACAGTTCAAAATAAAATGCTTAAAGCGACAAGTTAAAAACTGCAGTGGATTTGTGTACGTATGTATATGTACATATATAGTTATATATAAATATGAATGCATGTTTGTCGTTTTTAGTTTTTGGAAATTACCAGTCCGATTTTGCAGAAAAATTCATTTGATTTGTTTTCGCAACTCCAGAGCTCGAATACGCTACCTTGCGGTGATTAACAATACTAAAGAAAAAAGGTAAAACATTCTATTCCACGTGTTTTCCTTGGGCTAAATTACAGGCTTCAGACAGTTTGTGATGTAATATAATTTCAGAAGAATGGAAAAGAGAGTGTCCCACAAACACGATGAAAAACTACTGTCATTCAGTAAGCGTCAAAGCAAGTTATAAGTTACGGCATTTGTTTGTTTTACCTTTTTCATCCGCCATTAGACAGTAACTGCGGCGCCCCCTATAGTTTGCATATTAATTGATTCTACCAATTCAAAAAAATTCGTTTGGTAGGTGTTTTTTTTTTTTTTTTTTAAGCATAAATTCCTCATAAAATCCCTAATATGGGTGTGAAAAATCTTTGCGCTTTAAAACATCAACCATCAATCAAAAGCGTTGATTTTACAGCACAAGATGGCAAAAATCAACTGAAATCAGCAATTATTATTTTTATACCAGTATGAAACTTTCTTAGCTGAACCATGAAATTGAAAGTATAGAGGAATAAATTTTGTGAAGCAATTCATCGTTTCTGCACAAAGTACTCTGGTTGAACTTCAGACAATTTGCTGCAATTGAAATAACCTGCAAATGGATAAACTTGTGTGGAAACCAAATTAGAACATATTAATTTCTTTACTTTTTTATTTTGTTTTGTTCTTTGCTTTTCTTTACTTGGCATTTTTATTTCATTTAATATAATCATATTTATTTTATTTTATTTTTGTTTTGCGTATCAGTGTGCTGTTTTTTTTTTCTTTTTAAATGCTATCTTATGAACAACTGTGAAATTTAAGCAAACATTTTTGCATGATAAATTTTGCCAGTAACATTCCTTAATTTTATTTTTTATTTTCACAAATTTTACTTTCATACGAATACTTCAAAAGATGTAGCATTGCTATTTATGGAAAAACTCTACCTAGCGAATCTCTTGAATGAACAGTATGTTTACATACCTGCAGCTTTTCCACATCAGTCATAAAATTTACGCATTTACTTGCTAGTCCCGGTTTTTTGCACATTTTGAAATTCAATTGCATGCGCTTCCGCAACACTCGGTCATTTTTGTCAACTATTCGATTCTACCTCTTAATCATTATTAACTTTGACTGACTATTATTTTCACATCTTTCTTTATTTTATCTATTAGTTTAGTTTGGTCTCTCATTTTGTTTAACTACTAAAAACGTTTAAGGATGGCAATAGAATTTTGAAGTGAGGGGAAAAAGTAGGTAGAATTTCTGTAAACATTTTGAGTTTCTCAAATGCAAGGATTATTTTCTGCCTTTCTTGAAGTTCTGGCAATGATGTCAGTTATTGTAACTATGAAATATGGTTACGTTGTTAATTATAATAGCTCTAAAAAAGAATTTTTTTTAGCAAAATCATTTTTTTTAATTGCCCGATAATTCAAAAAATATTTTTGGTAACATTTTAAAAAGACAATGTTTTTCCGGTAATAGTAAAAAGTAGTTAAAATGAAAAAATTGGGCAATAAACCATGAAAAAAGAAAGGTTTTTGAAAATTGAACTGTTACCCAAGAAATTATCGGGATTTATGAGGCTGGGTTTATGTATTTATTATCAGAACAACATGTTTTGTTTACACCCTGAGATTTTTTTCAAGTTGACAACTATGAGATTATGACTGAACATTCAGTTTTTCAAAAATCACATGGTATATAGCATTTTTAAGTTTTTTTTTTTTTTTTAATTTTCTCATATCAAAACTATTCTTCGATTGTCTAAAAAAATTAATATTCTCTTGCATTTTCCTATTAAGTATTTTATTTACAAAACCAGTACAGTTTCAAACATGTTTTTTGCAACTAAATTTGAAAAAGAAAAAACAAGGAAAGAGGAAAAGAAATTATTTAATGTGTTTTTCCCCATCAGATAAGAAATGTTATTTTTAAAAAGTGATACGTTTGGTACCGTTTCGATTACACATAATATTATCCCTTCATTCATTATTTTTAAAAAAAATGAACTTCATAAAGGATGTTTTTACTCACTATGGCATCCTTGAAAAATATTTGAATCATTAAAATTCACTTGAAAGAATAAAGCTAAATGAAAAATGCTTCCACTTGAATAAAAGCGTTCATTCAGATTATACATTCCCATATGCCAGCGTCGCTTTTGTGTCACCGTCACTCCTCGTCTGCAGATTTTAATTGATCCTTTTCAGCACTCAAAATACTAACTTCGTTACAAAATCAATTTTTTATGTGAGAGAAAAAATCATCAAGCATTACGAAGACGCTGTCTAAGGTATGCCTATACTTTATTGTTAGATTTCAAAAATTGAAATAATGTTTAGATATCATCAGAGGATATTTGAAATATTGAATCTCTATATTTCAAAGTCATGCAGTTTGTTTTTTTATTTTTTTCAAAAAGAGATAATCCCTATGTTCTAAGAAATTAAAAATTACAAAACATATAATTATAAAACTAACAAAAACGGCACATTTAATTGCATCATTAAAAGGTGAAGGGACCTTGATGATTTCAAGTGAAATGTAAGTACCGAAAAGAAAAAAATCAAATGTGTCATAAAATAACAGTAAGAAATTAAAAAAAAAAAAAACATCCAGCATTAATTCACCTTTTGGCGCCTTCAATCAAAATTATGTTTTTTTGCAACCACGAATTGCGACAGGACCCATTCTCATTAGGATATGAGTTTCATTGTTTCTACAAATGGAATGGAATGGAAATGACCAAGAAATTTGCACCCGTCGTGATATGACTAATGATTTTCTAGTATAGTTAGTACGAGGCATATATCCATTAAAAAAAGATCTTATTGATCTTAAACAAGGAAAATTAGTAATCTGAAAATTTTGTATTTAAATGAAGTTTTGCTTTTAAGTTCATCTATGTTGATGTTTTCCTGAAAGAACATAATTTTACTCTCCTCCCCTCCTTTTTAATAGTGCAATCTGCTTAAGTTAAGCCTTGAATGAACGTAAACGATTTGTAACCATGGTGGCGAAAATTTGTTCTCTTAATAAATGTTAAAACAACGATATTTTCGTCGTCATGGATATTTGAAAAATCAGAGCTTCAACATCAGCTTTGGTCAAATCAAGGTAATAAGCATTTCGTTACTGCTCAAAAAAAAAGAATAAAAACAAATGGTTACCATTTCAATAATAATGGTTTTAAAAAAAATCATTACCTTAATACTTCGAAACTTTATAATTATGCAAGTTAAATCTATAATTTTGCGAATCTTATGCGTTAACACAAATTTTTTCACTGGGAGAGAGAAGGTCGGGTTGGAAGTGAAATTTTTCACTCTTACTTCCATGGAACTGAAAACGGTTCGTGGACACTCGTTTTTAAACACATTTTAACGGATAAAAAAACACTTCAAGCAATATAAATTTTTAAAAAATAAATAAATAAACGCATATTTAGGATCAAAATTTCTTTGCATACAGGTTTGACTAAAGATAACTTTTATACCAAGAACTATTAATAATATATAGTATTTCCCTGAAGAAAGTGAAGTTAATATATTGAACTATTAAAAAAAGAACAAAAGTTTGCTCAAAAAACGAAACACTCCCTAAAGCGTTTTGGCGGCGAAATTTCGAACGAAAAGAATTATGTTCGAGTTGGGTAATTTTCTCGGAGAGTATTGGCAGTGACAGGCAGATAGATCAATATACTACCAAACACGTATCATAGATAAGAATACTTCTTAATATTTTTACTTGTTGATACTCTTTTAAAGAAATCATTTATTTTTGACTTATTTCCGTTTTTTGATGATTTTTACTAGAAGTAATACTTACTGAAATGCTGATAATTCTTGATTTATATTTCCTTCTTTCTTTATTTTCAAATAAAAATGTTTGAAAGATCGTTTTAAAATCACTTTAAGATTTGTAAAAAAAAATTAAATTCATTAATCAGTTTGACGTCGTGAATTCAAATTATGTTTTTCACAATCACGAATTGCGGTAGGAACCTACTCGTTGGGTTTCTTGTTTCTTCTAATGGAATGGAAATATGCAAGAAATTTGCACCCGTCATGTTATGACTGGTGATTTTTTTAGAATAGGTAATACGAGGTATATCCATAAATAAGGGAAATTTTTTCTTAAAGATGCGGCAGTAGAAATAAAGATTTATTGCCGATATCCACCAGTACACTTATCATTAAGATTGTTTGCAGCGTATAGCGTTATGTTTTTTTTTATTTTTTATCAATCTTAAATGATGGCAAATAGTAAACTGGAACTTTGGATTTTGCTGTTTAAGTTTATCTGATATAGGGAAACGGCACCAGTAACAGATAAGCTTAAGACACCGCTCTCAGGTTAACTCATTTTTCTGAGCCTCATAACGTACTTAGACTCTTAAAACTATTTGTCTCTCATGCAATTTAATCTCATCTAACGTTTGACCTCTTCTGGATCCTCTAAATTAGTTAATTCTATTTTCATTTGTTCAATTTCGCATAAAACTCTAACCCCCAGTAACAGACACTGAAAAATCTGTTGACACCCAGTAACAGCTAGGAGGAGGAAAGAATGAGTAATAGACAAAATTCCCTTTTTCTGTTCAAAAAATGCAAAAGTTCTTTATTTTTAGAACTGAAGTCTTATTGAATTCAAATGAACATGAAACACTAACTGATCTCGTGGTAGCTGTTCATAATCTTCCACCACAGAATTTTAAATGCCAACTGGCTCATAAAATTCACTCTGATAACACTAGATAGTTGTACCGTATTCATGGGCCACAGCAACATCAGTTTTACCAGCCTAAAGTTCTTATTATTTAAATCAAACTTATGACTTTATTTTTTTACTGTAAAATTTGTTTTGGTTGTCCTGAAAAAAAGTATGAATAAAGTCAAACCTCAACCGATTTGTAAGTTAGGCAACGAAAATTTCGCTCTCTAAATAAATTTTAAAATACAACCGTTATCATGGTAATCTGAAAAATCAGAGGAACATTAACTTTGGTCAAGTGAGGACAATAAGCAATTCGTGATTGCTCAAAAATAAAATGTTTTTTTTTTCTGGACGTCATGTTTCGTTTTTATTTTATGACCATTTCCGCTGTTTTTTAAGATTTATTTGGCAAACTTTGAAATAAAAATACTTATAGGTAAAACAGTGCGTAAAATTTCATGGTTCAGTAGTTCTAAACAGCGTTACTAAATTATTTTATTTACTAAGTTATTCGTCTACAGCAAATAAATGGACTGTTAGCTTTCTTATATACTTATTATTAAAGCAATAGTTAATTTATTTTGCTACACGAAAATTTCTTTTTCTCTACAGAGAGTGTAATAGTTCTTCATGGATTTTGTTCTGCTTTATATTTTATTCGTTGCTGTATCTTTTTGTGTTATTTTTCGTTTTTATTTCCGTTTATTATTTTTGTGTTTTCCTCTAACATGGCTAAATTCTGCTTATTATTTTTATATTATTAAATACTTTTAATAATATTACTTCTTTATACCTGTTAATTTACAATTCCTTGTAAAGTAATTAATGTGAAAATTAATAGTGAGCTGCAAAAAATCATTCACAATAAAATCTTTTTTTTAATTAAAAAAATATTTAAATATTGGTTTTTTTGATACATGTATGTTATTAATGCTTTGAATAGGGGTTTTTGTTGATACTAAAAACAAAATTTTTCCATAAGCTTTAGATATATTTCATTTCTTCCTTATCGTGGAAAAAAAAATTCGTATGTTTTTTTTTTTTTTTCTTCGCTCAATAAATTTGAAGCAAGTTTTTTTCCGATTTTTTTCAAACAGCAACATTTTTTAAAATAAATCCACTTATTTCCTCTAAGAAAATTTTTAGAGTGTTTCAAAATAGAGAACTGGTAGTTACTATTTCTTGAGGCTGCAAATTACTTCCAAAAGAAATTTTTAAAATGAAAGAGTTTTAAAAAGTTATTAAATTACCAGAACATAATTGATGAATTTTAAAAATAATTTAATTGATTGATTTTTGTCTGGAATAAGTTTTTTTAATCAATTTTGAAGAATTATATGAATCATAAAGAGATTAAAACATAGATAGTTAACGTAGAAAAGCTGCTTTAGTTCTAAATTTCTTGTAACTGAACCAAAAAGAAAATGAAAAAAATTGATTAGTAATGTCTTTTTCGTGTGCTCGTCTGCAACTTTTTTCTGCAACTCCGTGAATTTCTACGGGGAAACATTGCTCGGTGTTGCTGAAAATTGTATGCAATAATTGAACCAAGTTGAAAGTTGAATCCAATGAGAACTCTCCCCATTGCATGACGTCAGTGAAGTCAGCTTTTTCTCGCCGCCCTTTTGCTTGGCAGTAAGCTTGGCGGTGTGAAACGACTGAAAAAAAAAAAAGAGAGAAAAACATGGCGACATGGAACAGCTTTTCTGTGCTAAATGAAGCTACTACATCTGCAGCAACATAGTCCATAGCTATGGAGTCATTTTTAATCGAGTGCATAGTACAAAAAAAAAGTTTCGGGTACCACAAAGAGGAAAACTCATAACAATTTTTGATGGAATTTGCCATAATAGAAACATTTGGTGCGTTTTCAAAAATTTATGCCAAGCATATTCCCAAGTGCTCATCGTTTTTCTTTTTCGTTTTTCTTTTTGTGATTTAAATATATACAAAACAAACACTTTTTTCTTTACTACACTTTGTCCGATATTAGACAAAGTTACATAGTTACAAAGGAACAGATATAGTTACAAAGAATTTTGAAAAGAAAAGTAATGAACGAAACTTGGAAGATTAAACTTAATTGAGTTCATTGAAAATTTCAAACCAAGGAGTTATTGTAAATGCAAGTATAAAACACAAACCTATACTGATCAGGAGCAACCTTTTGCAAATGATATTAATGTTGGAAAATAACTGTCTCTCGTAGAGACATTAAACTAGCGAAAAATAAGAAGAAAGGGGAAAAAATGCACACAATACAAAAGAAACACGCACAAAAAATGATGTATCATAAACCAGTACGAAAGATACCAACTTATTTGAAAAGGAAGAATTTTGAGGTAATTAGAGGAAGTGTGTCGCTCATTATTAACAATACCACTGACAAGCGTGTATTCAGAGAGAGTATTTTCAACTTTAGGAAAATTTTTCACTAAAATGATTTTCAGGCTTAGTGACAATTCAATAGATACATTCTGTTTCTTACTATTTATTGATTTGTTTATTATAACAATTGTATCTTCGTGTTACCAAAAAATGTAATTATTACAATCTTCCTTCGCGTGACCAAAAATATCATTCGCCAAGCATTTTTTTAAAAACTGTTACTAAGTTGTTGCCAAAAACTCATTTTTTAATTACGAAGTATAATTATATTATGTACACTACAACTGTAATATTGGATTAATGTAAAACGTGTAAAACTGACGTATATTTTTTAAAGTGCAGCTTATTTTTAAGTAATGTTTATACGCATTCTTTGACAATAAGGTTTGAGAGAAAATCTAAATTTGATCGGAATTTCAGCAAAAAAATTAATTGCTACTCCATTTTTCCGACAGAATGGGAATATTTGAAGCAGAATTTAATACTTCATGGTATTACGCAATTTCATGGTTAGTGATTTAGAGATGCAAATGTTCCTCTCTCTGAAGAAATAAAATAAGATAATAATAAGTAAAAAGAACATATATTATCTTCTTAATTTAATCACATGTAAAACGAAATGTCACTTTCCTATGCAAGAAAACACAATTCTGTCTTTCAATTTTTATGAAAATTGTGTAGCTTGGTGGTGTTTTCAATGGTCAAATGCAGACATCCTTTTTTTTTTGTCAGTGAGTTAGTCGAATGCACTATGACAGATGTTTTTAACATAAAAAGACATTAATATAGTACTCAGGCAAGTATTTTATTCCGGTTGAAGTATTAAGTCTTTTTTTTTCTTCTTGCAATGAAATAAACTATTCATTTAATTTGTTACTAAAATTAATATTAAATGGTGTATGATAATAAATGAGATCATCTTTTGCTGTTAAAGTATTTTCCAGAACTAGTTTGCGACTCATTGATGAGTCATTTGATGGTTCGGGACTCTAAAGATCTATTTAGCCTAGCGGAGGGAATGCAAATAATATTGTATTCAGTATTTTTAATTAATTACCTTTTAATCATGTTTAGGATTAAAATAATTAAAAAGGAATCAAATCCGCATTTATTAATTTAATGCGTGTCCACTAGATGTAGAAATTTTGAACTGATTTCAGCAGAAAAATTTCACATTAAAGGATTAAAGTTGTTTTAAACGATTTCTTTCTTTTTTAGCCTACTTTCCCGTAGAGGTAAAATGAGAAGTAAAAGAGCATGAACGATGGCTTAATGCATCTTAAAAAATCGCTAAAAACAAAAAAAAAATGTCAAAAATAAATAAAATGATGAAATAAATGTTTAAAAATTAAAAAGCAGGGTTTTAGATGGAAAAAATGTCCATCCGTTCGTCTGTTTACCCCCCCCCCCCCCCACACACACAAACAATAACTTTTGCATGAATTGTCAGATTCGAAAAACATTTTTGTTTCCGTTCGAAAGATCTCGGCGAGGACACCTCACTCCCATATTTCACTTTTTGATTTGAGCAATTTTTCGCTCAATTTTGAACAGTTCAAAAATACTTAACGTTTGTGTCCCTATTGCATAACGTCCCTTAAAATCAGATTTGATAAAGAAAAGATCTTTTTAATCTGAACAATTTTTCATTCAGCTTTTAAAAGTTCCAAAAAAAAATAAACCTTCACATAAGTGCCTACGGGGAAACTTAAGGTCAATATAAATCACGCATACAAAGGCGGATTCATTTCAAACACTTTGTTGGAAAAAGCTCTTGATGACCAACTCCTGACTCCGACTCCTAGAATTTTAGGGCCGTCGACTCTGACTCTTAAATCGCAAAATTAGTCGGACTCTGATTCTGTAGTGTAAATTAATACACGGAGAGAAAATGACTGACTCCAACTCTTGAAATTTTAAAGTCTTCGAATCCGACTACAATAGGCTGGTTTAGCTCTGGATGGAACTTCGTGTTTTACATTGAAACCATTCCCAATGCAAGCAGTTAAAAAAGACGCCACATATAAACTTTTTTTAAAAAGGTAAATTAAGCGATAAAATTTTTGAACTCATAAACTCTTCAAGAAATCGTCTTGACTAACTACTGTAGATGCTTACCAAGAAAAATAAAGGACCAAAAAAAATTTATATCATTCTATGAAAGTGTAACAAAAGTTTAATATATTTTCCACCATTATTCTATTGGCATAAGTCGAAAAAACAAAAATAAATAAACTTAATACATATTTTCTTCAAATATTTCCTGTTATAAAATCACTTTATCGAACTTTCTTCGACATCCCGAAAAATTGAACAATTCTTTTTAAAATAATCCTGCTTCATTTTGCCCAATACGAAGTGATAAAGAGTAAAGATTAAGAGAAATTGCTATCCACTTAGCAGTTTCTGTTTTTGAAGCCGATTCCGGATACAAATAATTCAAAAAGCGTTCATTTTTCACATCATTTCCTGCAGTGCTATGTGAATTCGTTCTTCGAACTAACCGAGAGGCTGTCAAAAAAATTCGATATTGTCTCATGAAGTGGCAACTGTAGCTGACACTTATTGTATCGACTTAAATATCGTCTTCAATTCATTTAAAGTGAAAAACAAAATTATATGTACTAGTGTTCATTTAAAATGAAATACGAAATTATATGTACTATTGTTTGAAAAAGTCTAATACCGAAAATACCTTTTAGTGCCAATAAGACTTTATTTAAAAGGTATTTTTTTAAAGAAAGATATATTTAACGTTATACGAAATGTATCTTATTATCACATTTAAAAAAATAAATAATTATGATGTCGTAACATCAAAAAAGACGTAGAAAATCCCACTGAACCTCATAATCAACATATAAACATTCAAGCAGAGGCTAAAATAGATCATATGTTACAGTTAGCAGTACATTTAAATAAGACTAGATTAACAGCTACAGGAATTTATTCTATAAAAAAAGTGTTTTTCATTTCAACAAAATCATCGGAAATTAAACTAAATAATGTAAATGAGATCTTTTGACACTTGAGAATTTACGCAAATCACCAAATTTTGGACAATTATCATTTTATTTTGGCAGGATTCGCAAAGCCGAAGACATTGATGCCTAAACTTTACTGATGTAATGAGACTGGGATGGTTTGGTGCTTAAATACCTTTTCGGTACTGCTTTCCTGTACAAATTATTTTCTCTTCCTAAAATTGTGCGTGACTCGAGATTCAGTTATTTTTCATTGGCGTTCCGCTTCTAAAAATTTATGAATTCACCCCTAATAAGAGCATACTACGAGAATTGAGTCCACGTCTACGGGACTGTCTTCTTTTTCTTTTCTAATCCTCGCTGATCCCTCGACCTCTCCAACACCAGACAAGGTATATCCAGTATGCCCTCATGTGACAAGGCAACACAAGAGCAGGTGCTCCTCAGTAGCCTCGCTTTCATTGTACTTGGTACATCTCAAGGAAACCTAAATACCATGGTAGAATCTTACAGATCTAATGTGACCTGAAGCCAACCGAGACAAAGCAGTCTAGCAGCATCGTGCCTCATTGAAACAAATGTTTGTTAATTCTGACCTAAAACAAAATTTTGAATTTAAACCAAACAAAAACTCTGGTGCATTTTATTAAGGTCTTACTCCTCATAAGAAAAACATAGGTTACTACTAAACTTGAAGATTATTATACTACTGTTAATTTTTTAACAAAAACTTAATAAAAATTGATAAAGCGTGAGTCAATGCCTTATGAATGATACATAAAACATACCTTGAACCAAAATAAACAACTCTTGAATCAAAATATTTACAATTAAATAAAGCTAAAAATACATCAGTTTAGTCATTATAATCTGAAGAATCACTTTCGCAATTCAAGCATATGCAAGATACATTTCTTTTAGCCCATTTCTCGTGTGACCATTCCTTTTATTTCCTTTTTCACAACTTGTCAGATAAAATTAACTAAAGCTTTCTTCGTCAGAGTCATGAAACACTTTCCCCTTGGATCCGTCTCCCGTTTTCTTAGCTGGTTTACCTCCCTTTCTTGTACTTCCTTGTTTTGTTATTCTTCTTTCTTCACTGCTTAGATATCTTTAATTCCTTAGTTGTCTTTATTATTTTAATTTTCTTTACTAATAATAAAGCTGAAAGTCTCTCTGTCTGCATGTCTGTCTGGATCTCTGTGACGCGCATAGCGCCTAGAACGTTCGGCCAATTTTCGTGAAATTTGGCACAAAGTTAGTTTGTAGCATGAGGGTGTGCTCACTTCTAGCCCCAACTCCAAAATCCATCTTTCTGGGTGTAATAGAAAAAAATCAGCCTAAGAACACTAACCAAACGTAAACGTATTGCACAATGAAACATCTAAGGTATAAACATAACACCTACTGTCTGACCACGGATTGAATGGAAAGACAAACATCCATTTTACAGCCGGAAATGGACAAATCTATTATTTTTTACCGATGTCAGCTTTTGCAGAAGCAAAGTCTCATTCAAATAGCGGCACACGCGCATCAAATTTTTACTTTTCCCCTTTATTCACATAGATTCGTCTTATCTGGACGTTTGAAAATTCCATGCAATCCGTGGTTAGACAGTACTTACAGCTTTGATTTTATGAAAACACGCTGTGGGCTAATATCTATACACATAATAAAACAAGATGTTTGTGTGTGTGTGTGTTTGTGGCGCGCATCCTGGGAAAACGGTAAGGCCTAGAAAGATGAAATTTGGTACACAGGTGCAGTTTTTGCTGAAAATGTGCACCTCGGGCTTCGATTTTTGATATTTTAATTAGAAAAGAAGTTATTTAATGTTTTATGTTATTTTTAGCACTTTTTAGTACTTTTGACCTCACAGATCCCGAACTAATTACGCCAGACGGATATTTTTTGTACTATTGTGTAGAAATTTAATTTTAAATATGACGAATGAAAAAATTTTGAAGATAGAGCAATTTTTGTATTTTTTATAGATTTTTGAAAAAATCTTTATTTTACATTTTTTTCTGGGTTTAGTTTTTTTCGAAACCCATCCTGCGACAAGTATTAAACCCTCAGTTCTAAAATTTTAGTTGGTAATAGTAAAAACATTCCACCCCCTTCAGAAGAAAAAAGTTTTGAAAAATACGCAATAGTTTTTTTTTTACAATTTTAAAGGGCTATTTTGATTAAATAAGTAAAGCCCGCGATTTTTTGCATGATCTTCGTTTCTGTTACGAATTGGCGGTTAGGTTAGGTAGATACAGAGATAGATAGAGGTTGAGTAGACAAAAAATGTTTTTGTTTTCGAATTAATACTTATAAAAATAAAAAAAGATTGTACTGTCAGGAGGTAGATATGCGCAGATCCTATAGATTGATAGATAGACAAATATAGAGTTCGATATAGCAGATGGATAGCAAGAAAGAGGCGTGCCCGTCATTTAAGGAATTTCAACGGGGTGTCAGTGCCCCCCCCCCACACACACCATGACTTTGAAAAAACAATGCTTTCACATAAAAGTGGAAGTGCTTTTTGTTATTTTTCGACAAAATTTGCATGAAGAGTACGTCGTTTGTGTCTCCCCCTCCTTTAAAAATATTCCAAACGACGGAACTGGAGATAGATCTAGAAAATATTTTATTCATACTACTAATGATATACAGAGATATAGATTGATTGATACCGCCACGAAATTTGTTTAAGCAGTCGCCGAAGGCGGCAACATCGGTGTAAAAAGGCGAATGATAATATTGAGAAAAAAGAGAAAAACATTGATTAATACCGTCGAAGGCGGCAACTCTGGCGCAAAAAGGCGAATGGCGTAAAAAGGCGGACCAGCTGGTCGCCGCAGGCGGCTAGTTACCAATAAAATGGAAATGTTACAAACATGCAGTTTTGACATCACCTTCCTCTAGTTTCTCTTTTTAGAAAAATTCCAGTGTCACTGGTGCGTGGTACGTGTTGGCCTTTGCTAGCATGACCATTTATCCGTTTTCTAATTGACAGTAGCGTTATTTGTTTAGCCACAGTTATCACTGCAACAACCAACCCCTGTCTCAACCAGCACCAGCCTCCCGTTTTGTCGATAACTTGTTTTAAAATATCGATAAGGACTATTTTACTTTCATGTCCACCCTTTTCATAATGTAACTTTTTAAGGATTTGTTTCTTTATTACTAGTGGCACCCGCACGGTTTTGCCCGTAGTAGAAAATTAAAAGGCCTTTTGGTTCGCTTATATATTTACAAATAATGGATGGTGAATTTCTCGCCAATTGGCATGCCCATGTTACGGTTCCACGTTATGATAACTTGGTAATTTACTTGTCCATCTTATGATAATTTTGCTCGGGAAAATTTTCTTAAAATTAGAATAGAAAAAGAACAAAATCGAATTTTCGTAAAATCGCTTTGAGGTGCACAACCCAGTGCTACAAACTAATTCTGTGCCAAATTTCATGAAAATCGGCCAAACGGTCAAGGCGCTATGCGCGTCACAGAGATCCTGACAGACAGAGATACATCCAGACAGAGACTTTCTGCTTTATTATTAGTAATAAAGAAAAATTGAATTCCTTTTCTTGTTCCAAAAGGGTTTTTCTCCACGTTTCTTGTTGCAAGTCAGTGTTTATTTCAACTTAAGCTTATAAATCTCACACATTCGCAACTACTTGGCGATCTATTGCCACTGCCATTATTTTTCTTAAAGCAAAATTTGTAGACAATTTCGCGACACAAAGGAAATGTCAAATCCGATGTCAGTTTAGCTATACTTAACAGTTATAGGTTCGTTTTGAAAGTCGAGTTGACGCATTTTAATGTTTATTGAAGTTTGAAAACTTTAAGTGTCAGTTAAGGACTTTTTACTTCTTTTTTCCGCCTTTTCATACAATTCTTTTATTTATAAGAATATTTTCTTTCAATGAAAGTATAATCTCTTCCCTCTCCCTACGAGATAAAAGTGAATGACGCAATAATAAAACTTCACTACTTCAAAAAATGAACTATTATTTTTCCCATTAATGATTACCTGGCTTTTATGATCAAATATACTTTAGTGACTGTACAATAGACGAAGACTGTAGTTAACCAGAATTTCTGCTGCTATTGAAAGGTTTCGGTCTATGAAATTATTCTGTGCACTCAGATAACATATTAGAATACTTATAAACGAGCCTCAGTGAAACTTGCGCCAATACTGAAAGTAAGTTGATTTTAAAAAGCTGATCATTTGGAAGTTGGAAATTTTAGAGCAGTAATTTCTCGTTGCACTTTATCTAATAACGAATACTTTAACGGTTTATGTAAGTAATTTAGAAAGCTAGAAGAGATGTGCTTATTTTAGAAGTGAATATTAAATGCAATAAGCAGAGTAATTTCCTTAAGCAACTATAAATGAGGTTACACTAATTTTCAACATGTTTGAACCCCCTCTTCCAAGTTTTCTCACAAAGTGTCACACTTCGCCAGATCCCTTCAATTCTCTTGGCATTAACATATTTTTGGAGAAAAAAGTGTGATGTCACTATTTTTATCCCCCCCCCCCCCCACCAATTGAATCTAAAATAATAAACCATCGTTTTTGGTGAAAAATTATGTTTCGTAAATTTCGTATATACAAAAATCGAAAGCTATTTGTTATGTAAAATTATATTTTGTAAGTATATATAAAGCAACTTTAAATAACTTAACCCCTGTCATTCAACATTTGCGATGTTTCTACTCAAATAATGTCTTACTCGTCCAAGGGCTGTTATAAATCAAAACATAGCAGAAAGTTAAGGCTGTTGGTCCAATTCGTTTCATAGAAACTAACTTATACCACTATCATTCTTACTAAAACAATAGTTCAGGTAAATGGACAATTTTTGGAAGCTCCTAGAGGCCACTATACTTTAGTATTTCGTTTTGTGAAGTTAGTACATTTAATTAGAGGAACAAAAGAAAAACGTAAGTCCACGCTTAACTTAAGCCAATAAAATAGTTGATTTACACCACTATGATTCAAACCCGCCCAAATATTACGCTCCTTTTTCGAAATTTTAAGTTGGTAAATTTTTGACTTACACCACTGTCATTCTAACCCGCTCAAATATTAGGCTTCTTTTAGACTTTTTGATTGGTAAATTTTTGACTTACACCACTACTATTCTAACCCACCTAAATATTAAGCTTCTTTTCGGAATTTTTAGTTAGGAAATTTTTGACTTACACCACTATCACTGTGACCCTCCTAAATATTAAACTTTTGGAATTTTTAGTTGGAAAACTTTTGACTTACACCATTGTCATTGTAAAACGCCAAAATATTAAGCATAGTTTTGGAATTTTTAGTTGGAAATTTTTTCACTTACACCACCATCATTGTAACCCGCCTAAATATTAAGCATATGTTTAGAGTTTTTAGTTGGAAATTTTTTGACTTACTCCACTATCATTCTCAACCACACAAATATTCAGCTTCTTTTTGGAATTTTCAGTTGAAATTTTTTTGACTTCCACCACTATCATTCTAACCCACCCAAACATTAAGCTTCTTTTTGGAGTTTTTAGTTGGAAAATTTTTGACTCATAGTGCCATAATGACAATAAATACTTAGTAAACTAAAATAATCTTAAAAATTCCCCATTTAAAGCTCTAAGGAAAAAATGTATTCTCTACTTCCATCTTCATAATTAATTTCAATCTTAATTAAAGCATTCTATGAATTTCAGCGATAATGCCTCATCTCAACTTACAAAATCTGAACACCTAATCTGAATTCGAAAACTTGAACAATGTTAAGTCGGCTTCCGCGTTAAACCCAGATCTTCCTGTCAAACAAAAGGTCTATTTAAAAAGAATTAATCCTTCCTCAAGTAAGAATCTACTGCTGTTTGACATATTTTAATTAAAACCTTACTTAAGAAGAATTTTGTCGCCTTAAACAACGCGTCAAGGCGTTGTTTTCCTGTTGAAAGATTAACGGTAAAATAACAAAATTTCTTGTGAATGTATGTGTTAGCTGTTATTGTTTCTTAGATTCAAAGTGCTTAGTAGAAGTCTAAGAAATTAGAATTACAATTTCTATTTTTGTTATTCACTTCAATTATTATGTATATGAGATATTTGTACATATTGCTCTCTACCTTCTCACAACAAGGCAGTTGACGCTCGAGAACTCGAAACTTTTTACTCGAATATTTTTTTTACCTCGAAGTTTTCATTCGATCCCCAAAAAATTTACATTTCCAATGCAAAGTAGTCTTTATATCTGGCAAGTACTCCGTTGTCGTCGAAGTTTTTCGATGGTTTCGTTTCCACTTCATGCATAAAAATACAGCCAAATTAACTTTAAAAAAATTCCCTTTTAACACATTGCTTTGCTAATTAGCTTGTGGAAGGAAGATAATTTATTTACGGTAGTGCTCCTCAATTCACACAGGGTTGCAAGATTACGCGAGAAGTAGCCGACTGGGCTTCTTTTTGCCATGGCTGACGACCTAAAATTTTATTGTTGGTTAATGCTTGAGAGTCTTGAACTTAATGATGTGTTAATATGCAATGAAAAAATGTAAGCAGTCAAAAATAACTTCCTTTTTCGAAGTATTTTTATAAAATTTATTCTCTGTAAAAATATTTGCAAGCAGTGCTAATTATTAATTTTATCCAAACTATAAGTGTAATAGTCTATACACCTGTGCTATTTCAGAAAAAGAAAATAAAAATAATTTTTCTGAAGGCTGGAAGAAAATCTTCCGATTACTCAAAGGTTTAGCCGGTCTCTTGAGACTTTGAGTTATCGAGAGTTGACTGTATACTAGTATTTAATAGTGGACTATTTTGGAATCGTGTGTTATTCTACTGTTCATTACTGGGCGTGCTGTACAATTACAAGATAATTTTTATTTTGTCCTTAAGTGGTCCATAATGGGGTCGTTTCCTTCAGTCAAAAATACTACAAATCACTGAAATTGATAGAATAAGCAAAAATAATAATAACAATAATAATAACACGGAACCGAAAAATACGATTATTTTTCCCAACACCAGAAAATCGCTCGTCAAGGTATGACGGGTGAAAATTGCTTCTTCATTTTAACGAAGCCATTGCCTGTTTGGTGATATATTTTGACAGTTGAAAATGTAATCCTAACTCCAGTGCATTAACCCTAAACCAGTAGGTAGTGTTCATTGTTGACCGTTTTTTCGTTTCTTCATTCCCCTGAAATGACACAGTCTTACCAGTAAAACAGTTAAGTGACCGGAGCGAGTTCAGCCTTGGCACAATAAAACCTTTCCCTGCGTGTTAAAGATTACCAAAACACATTATCAAATGATCATGCCGTGGCGCGAGTTTCATTGTTGAAACACGCGGGTTACTCGTATGATACTATATATGATATTTTATATGAGGATTATTTTTCTGAGGATTTAATTTTTAATCTATATACTAGCTGCGTGCCCGGCGTTGCACGGGCTACCTAAAAAATGTAAGAGCAGTCCAGTTGATGCTTTTGTAGTACACTGACACTAGTTTCTAACGCGTTAAGGAATAAATAAATGCGCGTAAAGCAAGGTTTGCAAAACACCAGTAAAACATATTTTTGCCAAAACACCTCATCAACGTTAATAATCGTTATCAATGATACAAGTTATGAGTACATTTTCAGTCAGCACAAAAGGGGAAAATATATGCATTATCAACTATAATCTTTACTCACGTTAAACTGAATTACATCTGATAGACTATATCGGAAATATTTATGCACAATAACAATCCGCTTTTTACATAAAATAGTCTACTACCCGGCGTTGCCCGGGTGTTTATTAATGCAACATACCACTCAGATAAATATTTGGATGGATTCTATCCACATGGTCGTACAAGAATTACATCAATCCGTTTTCCAGGTACAAACCCTCAAAGAACTCAAATAACTTGTAAATCACTCATTTACTTTACGACGTGCACGGTCCTCCTCGAAAATGAAAGTTATGTCATGTGACGCGTATTTAACAATCAGGCTTGAAAAAAAAAAAAAAAAAAAACAGCAAAATTTTGCTGCAGATTACGGCAAAATAATCGAAAAGTAAACAACTTAAACACCCTGATTACAGGAAAAGCCTTAAAACAAAAGCCTAATTTTATTTCTTTATATTCGAGAAAAAGAAATGGCAACAGATCTTTCATCTCAATGATTTTCTTCACGCTGTAAATTTTAATAAAAGCGTTCATCCGGAAAGTTGAGTTGAAGCACTGAATAATAATTTGAATGGAGGAAAGCCTTCGAAAAATATGGATTTTATTTTGAAATCTAAGAGTCATAATTAATAATTTTTAATTGATATCCCCGCTAATTATTATCGGAGGATTATGTTAAATAGCCAAACATGAAGACGGGAAGATGACGAATCCATTGATACCTGGTTCGATGGTCAGTTCACTGTCGTTCGGGAGAAGAAGCTTGGACATAGATAGATAGATAGATAGATAGATACTCAGATTTTATATGTATAAGATATATATATATATATATATATATATATATATATATATATATATATATATATTATTGTCAGATTTCGAAAACAAAATGTTTCATCGTAGGACGTCACAAGTGAAGAAAGCCTTTTAAGTAGGAGAGCGTGGCTGTCTTTTATGGTAAGATATTGCCTTTTATAGAATTTTCTGGTTATTGATCAAGCAACCCAATTAGTGCGTTTGCGTTACTTGCGTAAAATTGGGTGGATGACGTACTATCTGTAGTCTTATTAACTTAAGGCCCCTATCTATATAGTGGCTCTATGTTAACTTGCTCAGTTAAAACTGCCATCTGATTTCTTTTAAAAAACATTTAACGATACCTACTAAAACAAATTTTAACTCTGCTACAAATAATATATTTTTAGAAAGTTGCTTTGAAAAAATAATTCCGATCTTCTAAAAATTGTGCTCTATTATTTGTATATTTCATTTAATTCATTTTCATTTCAAAATTACTAATTCGTGTTACTACAAAAGAGAATAACAGAATTTTTTAAAAAATACTAAATACTTTTCCTAATGGACAAAAAAAAATTTCAAAAGGACAAAATAACTTTTCTGGATCAGAAAGGACAATTTAAGAATTCCTGCAGTTTTCGAAAATTCCAAGAAAATGACACCACAAACGAAGAAAAGTGAGGCTCAAGTCATGAAGAGAATTTCTTATCATTATCTAGCTTTCAATCATAACTTTGAGTGTTAAAACATGCATATTTTTCTTATTGGAAAAGTTTGGTTTGAAATGACTTGAACCGCACTTTTCTTCGTTTGTGGTGTCATTTTCTTGGAATTTTCGAAAACTGCAGGAATTCTTAAATTGTCCTTTCTGACCCAGAAAAGTTATTTTGTCCTTTTGAGTGCATTATGAAAAGTGCTTAGTATGTTTTAAAAAATTCTGTTATTTTATTCTTTTTTGTGTAAATGTATTTCAGAAATAGAATGCTATTACCATAACATTATTTCATATAAATGCTCGGTAGTAAAAGGGAAAAAATCTATATACGTGTCTAAAACTTTAAGCAGTTGGCACTAAAAATTAATTCTTGTTCCTCTGAGATTTATGCTTTCTAATTTCATGCATGCTTCAGAGAAGCCTTGAGACAAAATGTTCATTAAGATTGCTTTTAACATTACTGTTGCAAGGCAACAAAATTTGTAACAATGGGTTTTATATTTAAACATTTAATGGGGAAAATACATGAAATTTGCTGTTTTCCATCCTAACTGAAATATTAATTTTATTTTAGAACTTTAAATGTTCAGCGTGTTAAACTGTGAGCTTTTAAAAGTGCTCAGCTTATTAACTTTAAGTGGAAGCTCAACCAGGACGTATGATACTTCTTGAAAAAAACATATTTATCTTGTGCAACATCATGAAGAGCCAAATTTAAAATGTAACTTGTTTATTATGGCTATGATATATACAATGACATGTTAAGCATATTGAGCTATGATAGTCATGGCAAGAGCAGTAAGCCGAAACTATCGGCAAAAAAACGGACAGATTCAACTGAGCTGCCGAAAGAAAACAACCAAGTCTGACTTGGGTTGAAACTGAAAGGGAAAAGAATGAAGCAAACTGCCGGGAGCTTAAATGCTACCGGCAATTTGCATATTCTGCTGACGCGATCTTGTTGCAAGAAGGAATGAACGAATGAGAAAAAAACCTAATGCAAATTAAGGTTGACAACACTTTTGGAAAATAATTTACTTCCTTTCGTAACAAAGTTGTACCTAAAGATTAAGCAAATCATTTAGTGAAATCCCGAAGTATCTAATTGGTTTAGCTGCTAAGATATAAGCAAAAGCAGGCCTCAGATTACTCCGTGACAAACAGACCGAGTATAATAAGAGTGCTTAAAAATAAAGTGTTTTGTGTAACGTTTCTGCGTTTGGCGAAGAAGATCTTATTTTGTGCAAAATTCAGTTTTTCTTTCAGTTTATATCGATGGAAAAAAAAACGTTCTTCCTTTATAACGAAAACATTTTAGAAAACTTAAAATCTTTCACGAAACAAAATTCAAATGGTTAAAAGCAGAACAAGCAAAATCGACTTTTCCATTTAGAAAGTCCGGTCAGAAAACATTGACTTTTTTAGAGGATTACATTTTGGGAGTTTTTATGAATAAGTAAAATTCTCCTTAAAAAGCTTTCCGCATTCTTTATTTTACTCTGATTATTTGGAATAAACTTTTGAGATCTCAAATTTACTTCAATGAAAACTAAAATTTTGGTGCATTTTTAGGTATACAGTGAAACCTGTCGAAGTTGACCACTTGTGGTCAATGTAATTTCACTGTTAATACTTCATTGGTCAATGTAACAGGATTTTTTACTGTTCACATTCATTATTATAAACATACAGTCGAACCTCGTTATCCCGTCACCTTTGGAACAGATTTTATTATTTACTTTTCAAACAAAGAAAGCAAAAAGAAAATTTATTTACTAAAATTAATTTTTATAGTGTGAATGTTAACATAAGTAAGTAGGTGATACGGAAACTCCTTAGGAATTAAAGTAACGGAACCTCAGTAAGTTGACATCCGCTTAAGCCGAAATGATTTCATGTTTCCTTGGGGTTTCGAGTTACCGAGGATCCACTGTATATGTTTTGATAGTAATCAATTATTGTCAAACTTTTATCTGATATTCCTTTTATATTTGCCTACATTATTAAAAACTGTTCAATCTTTTACTTGTAGTAAAAAAAAATCATTTAGTTAACTTATACATTGTCTCATGGTGTGTACTACCTGGTGCCAGGTGGGGCACCTTGGTGTGGTTAAAAGTTCTATGTTTAAATTACAATATGCATGGAACTATTTGTTCAGTAAATGATGGATGTTTTGACATGTTTTACAAAGCACTTGAGATAAAGTATAAGTATTTACTGTGGTAATCACCACTTGGATTTTCAGCCAAACAAATAGCAATAATAATCCTCATATTTACAGAGTGTTTCGTTTTAACCTGCAAGACCTCTATTTTCGCAACTGTTAGTCCTAGACGCATAATTCCAATTGCAAAAACGTTCAAAATTAGGTGCAGACTTAAGATATTCAAAGTTTGAAGCAAAAATAAAAATGAGTCAAAAAATTCATAATTTAACTTTTTATACTGGCCCTAGGTTCCCTAACCTATATTTAGATAAATAATCTCCATTGACAGCTATTGCTGACACAAAATCTTAACCTTTGTGCGACCAAAACTCAAGGAGATTTTCCAGTTCAAAGTTTTAAGGGACCATACAGAAGATGAGATTGGAACTTATCGTCCTTTCAGAAAAATGACAGGTTGTCAAATTTAAAAAAAAAAAAAGGTATTTATATTTTTTATTGCTATACGTAAAACTAATGCAAATGTTATGCCATGATGTGCAAAAACACACCACAAAACCTTGAACAATTTGAAAAAACACACTCTGCACAAATATAAACACTTGTTAACTGCTATATTTTCCTCCAAAAAGGTGTTGCTGACGGCGAGAGTGTAAAGTGGTGTAAGTCACAAAACGCTGCGTATCATATCTCGGTGAATATTGATTGTACTCATTTCAAACGTCTTGTGTTGGAAATGTTTTCAATGGAGATTATTTCTCTAAATAAAAGTTAGGGCACCTGGGGCCCGTATAAAACGTTTCTTTTCGTATTTTTTGACTCATTTTTATTTTCACTTCAAATTTTTAATATCTTAACTCTGCATCTGATTTTGAACATTTTTGCAATTGGAAGTATGCATCTAGGACTAACTGTTGTGAAAATAAAGGCATTGCAAGTTAAAACGGAACACCATGTATAATAGTCAATGATCGAATACCCTACGTGTTTCAACAATGAAACTCGCGCGGCGGCATGATAACTTGATAATGTGTTTTGGTAATGGTTAACATGCAGGGAAAGGCTTTATTGCAACAAGGCTGAACTCGATCCGGAAACTTAACTGTTTTACTGGTAAGACTGTCATTTCAGGGGAATAAAGAAACGAAAAAGCGGTAAACTATGAACGCTTTCTACTAGAGTTTAAGGTTAATCCGCTGGTGTTAGGGCTACAGTTTCAACTATCAAAATGTCCCCAAACAGGCAATTTCTTCTCTAAAATGCATAAGAGTAGAAGTAAATTTCACCCGTCATACCTTGACGGGCGTCTTTTCAGTAATCTATATACATTGATGGCTACTTCTGTCTATAGGGATGTCCGGGGTAATCATCAAAACTACTGGACGGATTTTAACCATTTTTTCACCATAGATAGCTACATTATCAGGAAGCAACTTAGGCTATAATTTATTTCTTTTAAAAAAGTTATGATGGAAAATAGTAAATTTAATGTAATTTCCCCATTTAATGATTAAATATTAAATCCATTGTTACAAAAATTCTTTGCCTAACAACAGCAATATTAAAAGTAATCATGAAGAATTTTAAATCAAGTCTTCTCTGAAGCAAACATGACATTTATTGCTTTCTTAGGATTTGTATCCTCATCTCCATAAACGGCTACTTTTTTATGTAAGGATGTCCGGGGTAAACTTCAAAACTACTGGACCGATTTTAAAAAAATTTTCACCACAGATAGCTTTATTATCAGGAAGCAACACAGGCTATAATTTATTTCAAAAAAGCTTAGTTTTAAAAAGGTATTACGGAAAACAGTAAAATTCATGCAATTCCCCAGTTGAATGATTAAATATAAAACTTATTGTTACAAAAATTCGTTGCCTTACAACAGCAACATTAATAGTAATCATAATGAAAATTTTGAATCAAGGTTTCTCTGAAGCAAGAATGACATTTATTGCTTTCCTGGGATTTTTATCCTCATCTTTATACATAAAGGGCTACTTCTGTCCGGATGTCCGGGGTAAACTTCAAAACTACTAGACGGATTTTAACCATATTTTCCACATAGATAGCTACATTATCAGGGAACAACTTAGGCTATAATTCATCGCTAAAAATCTTAGTTTCAAAAGGTCGTGATCGAAAACAGTAAATGTCATGTAATTTCCACATTAAATGGTGAAAAAAAAAATTGTTACAAAAATTCGTTGCCTTACAACAGCAATATTAATAGTAATCACAATGAACATTTTAAATCAAGGCTTCTCCGAAGCAAACATGAATTTAAAGTATTTTAAATATTCGGACACCCAACTTTTCGAACACTTAGCGAAACATAGTAAAGAGCTTCTTTTTTTTTCGTGTGTGCGTGGGGGTTTGTGGGTACTATTTTTTTAATAAATAAAGCGCATGTTTTTTTTAGTGATCTTTGTTAGTTCATATTTTGGAAATTCTTCAAATTTTTATATGCTTAAATGTCGTGCTTTCGTTTCTAACTGAATACTATTTCGTTCTTTATACTTATTGCTATTTTTCTTTAGGTAAGGAAAAAGCTCAATTTTTAATCACGTCAAACCGGTGTGTTATGAGTTCTTTCAGTTAAAACAGAACAAGAATTAAAGTAGCAATCGTTTCTCATAATTATTACTGACCAAGGCAACGCCGGGTTGCTAGTAATAGTAATTATGAATAACACTCGCAGGCACAAATGTTTTAATGCAATATTTTTTGCTAAAACATTTTGAGTAAAGTCGACAAGGCACATCTTGTGTCGTCGGGTGCCCCAGCTCCACCTATCCTAAGGTGCACCGTACACCCTAAAAAAAATTGCGAGTTAAATGCTATTGAAATTATTGCTATGTACCAGCTTCGTAGAAAAGTTTTAAATTTCCCGATATTACCTTTCGATTCAAAATATTGTAACGGATCCGGCGAGACTTCCAACTTTCTTGAAAGGACGACACAGTTCTTGATAAAAGCACAGGAGCTTTATTTACACTATGTACAGGAGAAATCGTTAACAACTGCTAAATTAATCATCAGCAATTAAACAAATATCACTCAACACCGTAAACTCAACGGTTACACACGTATTTATTTTCAAATACGAAAAACAACACAGCGAAATTCCTCGCAATAAACAGAGCTAATACACTCGCAGTTCGAATTCTCAATCGAAACTCACTTTTTATCACGCGGGACGCTTTTATAAACATCGAAAGAAATCTCTCAAATATTCCACAAGATTCCAAATGCTTCTGGAAAATAGTAGACCGTTATCAAATTTTATCAATGAACAAAAAAGAAATAGGGGATGGTATACTTTAGCCGAATGTATAGGGGTTGTATATTCATTGCGGAAAACTATTTACAGGTTTCGTTACTACAATAATTACTATTTACAGAATTTGTAACACTGCCCAATTCCTAAGGACTGCACGTCCCGGGCAATACAGTCGCCAGAAAGGGTGCCAAACTTCTATCACAAGTTCACAAATACACACATTAAATAATAACCAATAATGCATAGGAAACACAATAATAACTAGAAATATTACTAAACATTAAAAGCAAAAAAAAAAGTTATCTACAACTTTTATGTTATGAACCATGGTTGTTTACGTAATACTCATGAACTATGGCCATAGTATGGGGCTAACCGATCATAATGTACAACCCTAGGTTTTGCATTAGGTGATTTTTGGATCCTCACTACGACGTCATTCAGTCCGTTAAGGACTTTGTAGGGTCCATCCCAATGCGACTGCAATTTGTGTGAAAGACCTTTCCGTCGGATGGGATTCCATAACCAAACCTTGTCGCCTTCGTTGAATTCATGTCCAGTAGACCTTGTGTCGTATCGGGTCTTCATCTTCTCCGTCGCGATGTTGATTCGCTCTCGTGCGAAGTTATGAACGTCTTCCAACCGGGCCTGGAGATCCTGGATGTACTCCTCAGGCGATGAAGGCGCATCCGGAGGACGACCGAAGACGAGATCACAAGGTAGCCGAAGCTCTCGTCCGAGGAGCATCTGAGATGGGACAAATCCGGTAGTCTCGTGGACAGCACTGCGGTAGGCCAGCAGGAACAAAGGTAGCTTCTTGTCCCAATCCTGTTGATTTCTGGATACCATAAGCGAGAGATTATTCAGGATTGTGCGGTTAAATCTCTCCACCATGCCGTCCGATTGTGGGTGTAGTGGTGTTGTCCTAGTTTTCTCAATTCCGAAAATTTGACATAGGCCCTTAAACACAGCAGAGATTAAAGTCCTCCCTTGATCAGAATGAATCTGCAAAGGTGTTCCCTATCTCGAGATCCAATGTTGGACTAGAGTCTCTGCTACGGTGGTAGCTTCTTGATCTGGAATGGGATACGCTTCGGGCCATTTGGTGAAATAGTCGATGGAAACAAGAATGTATTTGCTCCCATCAGCAGCTCTTGGTAGAGGACCCAGGATGTCGATCCCAATTCGTTCGAAAGGGTCTCCAACGTTGTATAGATGTAGCTTCCTTCTGCTTCTTTTCTTCGGTCCTTCACGAGCAGCACAGGCGTCACAAGAATGGCAGCACTTCTCCACGTCATCCTTCGCCTTACTCCAGAAGAAGCGCTCCCGAACTTTATTGAGGGTTTTCAAGACACCAAAATGTCCTCCGGTCGCACTACTATGTATTTCTTTCAGAACATCTGAAATCCTTGATCGGGGAAGTAGTAACTGCCACCTAGATGTTTTGCCGTCATCAGATTCCCATTTTCGGTACAGTACGCCGTTCCGTAAATGGAGTGAGTTCCATAAAGCCCAGTATCTCTTTTTTGCAGGGCTGAAGATGAAAACGTCCTGCCAGCTAGGGCGCCGACTGTCACTTTCCATGAACTCCAAAATTGGTTTTATGTCGGGGTCTTCACGTTGATCTTTTCGAACTTGGTCATCACTCCATGGATCATGTTCTGATGATGTTGAAGTCACTGTCACCTGATAGGCAGTAGGGCTAGTCGTTCCATACTGTTTCTCGATTTGGGAACAATAATTGCAGTTCTCAGGACAGGGTCTCCTTGATAAAGCGTCTACATTACCGTGAGACAACCCTTTTCGGTTCTTGATCTCCATGTCATATTCCTGGAGCTGCTGTATCCACCTGGCTATCTGGCCTTCTGGATTCTTGAAGTTCAAAAGCCTAGTTAATGAGGCATGATCTGTCCGAAGCAGAAATTTTCGGCCGTAGAGGTAATGATGGAAGTGTTCTACAGCTTTCACTATGGCCAGTAACTCCATTCTGGTGACGCAGTAATTTCGCTCCGACTTTGATAAGCATTTGCTCCAGTAAGCGATGACATGTTCATTGCCATCAATTTCTTGGGATAAAACAGCTCCGATGCCCTCGTTGCTCGCATCATTGTCCAGGATGAAGGATTTTTCGGGCTGAGGATAGGCGAGGATAGGCGTTGATGTTAAAGCCTCCTTCAGTCGTAGAAATGCATCTTCGCATTCTTTGGACCATTCAAACTTTTGCTTGCTCTCCGTCAGCTTATGGAAAGGTCGTGCAATGTTGCAAAAACCCTTTACAAACTTCCTGTAGTACGTGCAGAGCACAAGGAAACTTCGCAGCTGATGGATGTTTTCGGGACGACTCCAACTCTTGACCGCAGACACCTTTTCTGGATCGGTTTGTACACCTTCAGAAGAGATGATGTGACCAAGATAGTTCACTTCCCGGCGGAACAAATTACATTTGGACGGGCTTAACTTCAGATTGGCTTTTTTAAGCTTTTGCAGCACCTTCCTAAGATTTGCCAGATGTTCTTCGAAACTGCGTCCCACGATGATGATATCGTCTAAGTAGACCAGACAGGATTCGTAGGAAAGTCCTCTTAACACTGTCTCCATAAGACGCTCGAAAGTAGCTGGTGCATTGCAGAGACCGAAGAGCATCACTTTAAACTGCCATAAGCCTTGTCCAGTTGTAAACGCTGTTTTCTCTCGGTCATCAGGGTGTATCTCAACCTGCCAGTAGCCGCTCTTCAAGTCCAGGGTCGAAAACCACTTGTGTCCGGAAAGAGTGTCCAAGGTGTCGTCTATCCGTGGAAGAGGGAAACTGTCTTTCTTGGTGATTTCATTCAGCCGCCGGTAATCGACACAAAATCTGGTGGAGCCATCTTTCTTGCGGACCAAGACGATGGGAGAGGCCCAAGGACTGGACGAGGGTTCGATGACATCATTCTCCTGCATCTCTTTCAGGAGGGTCTCAACCTCTTCCTTCTTGACAAACGGTAGTCGTCTTGGATGCTGTTTAATAGGGGGGTGTTCCCCAGTGTAGATCCTATGCTGCGTTAAATTCGTCCGGCCCACATCCTCCGATGTAGATGAAAACAGATGCTTGAAGTCGTCCACCAATTGTTCCGCAGCAGTTCTTTGATCTTTCGATAATGGCGCACTCCCAATTAACTTCGATGTCAAGGACTCAGAAGACACAGTCTCGGGGGAATTGATTCTTCTAATGATGCAGTTGACTGGAGTACAAGTTGCTAACACTTCACCTTTCCGGACATTCCTTGGCCTTTCACTCACATTGGCGACTCTCACAGGAATTACATCCCTAGAAAGGTCCACAAGCGTAGATGCTACCAGCACTCCTTTTAGGTTATTGCTTAGGTTAGGGTATTCAATGAGTCCAAATCGAAAACTATTGCTTACTTCAATGGAGCCAGGTATTAATGATTCTGACCTTGAGGGAATTGATAAATCTGTTTGGGCAATTATTTGATGAGCGGATTTTACATCATTTTCAACGTTGAAGATGGCTATGTCTTCTCTCATCGAGTGCAGTTCATTAGTCTTGAAGTCAAGGGTGAAGTCGTATTTCTTTAAAAAGTCCAATCCGAGAATGAAGGGGTCCGTGATATCAGCAACGAATGCCGTATGATGGTAGGTGCCATACCCAAACACTATTTCCAAGTCCACTTTACCCTCAATCTCAATTTTGTCACCTGTCACAGTCTGGAGAGTTACGCGTGGCGATGTCCACAACAGTTTCAATCCAAATTCACGAGCCACATCTGTCCTAACGATTGTCACATTGGCTCCAGTGTCGACAATCAGTTTGCAAGGATTCCCATTTACATGTGCGTAAATGGAAAGTCCATCACTGCCACTACTAGTAGAGGAAATCTGCAGAGCTCTGGTGGAGGTGATTTCTTTCCCTCGCGTAGCTTGGCGAGCCGGACAACTCCTTCGCAGGTGCCCTTCTCTACCGCATTTCCAGCACTTCTGCTCTTGTTTCTTTTGGGCTGTTATGCTGTTCAGATGTCTTGCCAAGTCACCGAGTTGTCTCTCAAGTTCAGCGAGATGGGACGACCTAAAATCAGACTCATCAGCTTCCAGAGTCCGGATGGGATGGCGATCCACACGGGTTGCTTGCTGGGCAGCCTCCAACTTCATCGCATACACAACAGCAGAATTCAGGTCTTTGACATCCGCCATCCGTAGAGCTTTCTGGATTTCCGGATCTCGAACCCCGTCGATGTAGTCGTTGAGTGCCAAGTTGTTTCGAACATTCGCAGGGCAGTCGCAAAAAGCAAGATGAGACAGTCTCTGGATGTCCGCCGCAAGCTCTTGCAGGGTTTCCCCGGTTTTCTGGAAACGGGACTTCAACTGGAGTCGGCTGAAATCTTTCTGGCACTTCTCACCAAAGCGAAGCTCGAACGCAGATGTGAGGGCGGCGAAATCCAGGCGCTGGCTGTACGGAAGGGTCTGAAGAATGTCCGCTGCGTCACCTCTCAGGGATGCTGCAAGATGGCAGGCCTTGGTAGCAGAGTCCCATCCGTTCGCTTCCGCCACTCTCATGAATTGAGTTTTGTAAACCTGCCACGAAGTTTTCCCATTAAATGTGGCAAGTTTAATGGACGGTCGAGCAACCGATGTGGGAGCGCCAAACTGTACAGAGCTGCTTTCCGCGGTAACCAATCTCCTTTCCATGTTTTTAATTTTCTCATCCAGATGATTTTCAACTGTTGCGATACGGTTTTCTACTGTTTCAAATTTTTCATCAAAAGCATCAACCCGATGCTCTATCTCATTAAATTTATTTTCCATCACAGTCTTTACCGAAGTAAGGTCGTTTTTAATTTCCTCTTGGTTAGAAGCTAAATCATTTTTCAGCACCATTAAATCACTTTTCCATTGTTTTTGATTAGCCGCCATATCATTTTTTAATTGTTCTTGATTAGCCGCCATATCACTCTTCACAGAGTTGATTGCGTCAAGAAGTTGTTTTAATTGTTCATCCATTGCGCGAGTAATCACATAAAAATAAAGTCCACATTCAAAAAGTCTTTATGAAAAAATATCCTAAGTCACACTTACTCCAAGAAAGTCCAGAAGAAGCCCCACGTTGGGCGCAAATTGTAACGGATCCGGCGAGACTTCCAACTTTCTTGAAAGGACGACACAGTTCTTGATAAAAACACAGGAGCTTTATTTACGCTATGTACAGGAGAAATCGTTAACAACTGCTAAATTAATCATCAGCAATTAAACAAATATCACTCAACACCGTAAACTCAACGGTTACACACGTATTTACTTCCAAATACGAAAAACAACACAGCGAAATTCCTCGCAATAAACAGAGCTAATACACTCTCAGTTCGAATTCTCAATCGAAACTCACTTTTTATCACACGGGACGCTTTTATAAACATCGAAAGAAATCTCTCAAATATTCCACAAGATTCCAAACGCTTCTGGAAAATAGTAGACCGTTATCAAATTTTATCAATGAACAAAAAAGAAATAGGGGGAACGTATACTTCAGTCGAATGTATAGAGGTTGTATATTCATTACGGGAAACTATTTACAGGTTACGTTATTACAATAATTACTATTTACAGAATTTGTAACAATGTTTTCATTTCAGTTCCCCTGTTGAGCTTATCAAACATTTATATGAAAGTTACTTGACATAGTTGTAAATACTTAATAACCTATGTTTGATGAATTCTTATCTGTTTTATCTATTGAATTAAAACTTAAGTTAGATAGAACTTCCATGCATCTACATATGCAAGAACTGAGAGTCAATTTGAAATCTAGAACAAAAAATTAAGTTGGCCTGAGGCCTACCGTGTCCCAAGGTGAGCCTTTTGAAAAAAAAACTGCTCCATTAGAAAAAAAAAATACGCAACTGATTTTCTGATTATTGTACTTCAAGTGGTTAAGATTTTTATTAACGTGGACTTTAAAACTTCTGAAAAGATTTTCAGAGCATTGCTTTTTAATAGTTGTAAGAAATATTTTCGCCATTATCTTGTGCGCTCAAAACGAGGTCTCAGATTTCTTCTATGATTTAAACGATTACGAACTACTAATGGATTAAATTTTCTGAGACATAAAATGTTTGAGAACTTCGGAGAAATAGTGGTTCAAGTCTTCAGGATTAAGATTCCATTTAATTTTGCGTCTAAGTCGTACACTTGTGATCTCAGGATTTTGAAACTGAATAACATCATCTTAATGAGTACTTATGAAATTTAATGAGCGAGAGCATCTTAAAGCTTCATTGATTTATATTACTCAAATTCTAAAGCTAGATTGCTTGAAATTTAATCGCAGTTTCTTTGCGTTGCTAAAATTTAATTAACAATCAATCATGATAGAGGAGAAAATGTCACAAAATCACGTTAAAATTATAAGTGATCGAATCAATTTTGTACAGAAAAATTTGCAAAGAATATTGCATTCACGTGTTTTGAGGTTACCAGGAACTTTTATATCATAACAAAAATGTTTTGCGCTTCTTGACGCTATAATAACGTACGCAATTTTGAGGATTGGCAGAATGAATTAAAAAACTTAATTCAAAAAAAATTATTACTTGGATTAGATTTCTTCGAATTTAATTAGAAAAGTTATTACTTCAAATACGCTTTACTGAATTTAGATTCCTTTGAATATGCTTTCGTTATGTGATTGTTTATTATAGAAATATGTTGGCAATAACTGTTCTCAGTCGGTGTATAAGTAAAAAATTACTAACTTTGAGTTCTTCATATCAACCGTATTTTCCCCTTTCTGTTCTTCATTTTTTAACCGACTGCAAAAGAGGAGGTTATGATTTCGTATTGTGGCTTTTCATGTATGTTTTCGTATTATACCTAGAATACTGGACCGATTTGAAAAATTCTTTTTTTGTTTGGAACGGTATACTTTCTAGTTGGTCCCATGTTAATTTTGTCTGGAACTGATGAGGGGTCTCGGTGAAATCTAAGAAACTTTAAATTACATGCGTTGTAGCTACGTAGACTAGCTTTCGTCAGCTGTACGATACGTCACAAGTCACGTGGATTTAGTGTGACCGGCGCATTTTTTTCGACGGAGGAGTCTTGTCCTGAACAATATTTAATTCTCACGCATCGGGATGTTTGATTTTCACAGTGTCGTCTGTAAATTTTTATTATAGTCTTACTAATGTATTTATTACTCATATATCAAATCAGTAAATTAAATGTATTTTGCTACAAAAATAGTTGAATTACTTAATTTAGTATAAAAAAAGTTTTGCTAATAAATAACTGCATTTAGTCATTAAAGTTTTTAAATTTATTTTTAAATATTTCAGTTCTGAAATATATTTAGTGTTCAATTCAAGGGGAATTGAAGACAAAAATCATCCCCACCCCTCACCCCCTCCGACGATTCAGTTTATGTTCCTTAATAAATATATCGTAACTGGTGTCCGATTTCTGAAGCTTGACAAGTATTCTAGATTTAATATTTCATGACACCGTCAGTTTAATATGCAGTTATGTCAATACTAATTAACAGACTTCGTTGGAATTTTTTATGTACTATGCTCCTCGATTACTAGAAGACACCTGGACCGATTAGGAAAATTCTTTTTCTGTTTGAAACGGTGTTCTTCTCCTGGTCGTCTACTGGTCTTCAAGTCCGGGAATGAGGGATCTTGGAGAAATCGAAAGAACTCTTCAAATTTCGTATTCACGCTTTCTTGTTCGTAAATTCATAACGCTTCACTTAGTGAAACGATATTTATGGTTTTTTTTTTTGTTTAATGGATAGGAGTAATTTAACTTAGATCCCAAACCTTTGCTTCACCGTATTTGTTCTTTAGAAAAAAGTTAAAGAGTCAATATAATAAACTTCATTTAATTTCACTATTAAACGATTAAATATAAAATTCGTTGTTAAAAAAAGTGCCCATAAAACAAAGGTACTTTCTGGGTTTGACTGTGCCTGTGAGAGAGCTCTTGCCCTTTGTTCGCATTCCTACAGGTTCTTTATTGGTTTATAATTTTCTCATTGTGTGTTTGGTTAATCCGTCATTTTTATCTTTCAAGCTGTTTGTTTATCTAGCTCTTGGCTTTTGTCGGATGTCTTTTCATTCATAAGCTCATTCCTTTTTCCATTGAAAAAGGCGTTCCTTGTAACCCCGAAACACGTGTCTGCAGTAATTTGCAATTTGTGCTTTTTTGGCGTTATTATTTATTACTTTACTTTTCAGCACAAAGGTATTTATTTATCTTATCAGATCATGTGTCTGTCCACATGTAGCTGTCTTTCTACAACATCTGGAGTGCAGCTGGGTTTTTTTTTCTCTCTTTTCTTTATTGCTGGTTTTTTTTTTTTTAATTTCTGTTGTAAAGGAGAGTAGTGGAACGAGATATATCTATACATATATTAAAAGCAGTTGTTGCTCAAACTAACTTTGCTTTTTTGACTTGCACTTCCAAAGTTTAAAAATTGTTAAGCTTCATTCCAGATTGCTCCCCCCCCCCCACCCATCCCACTTTCCGAAAAAAAAAGAAGTTGTAAATGAGAGTGATTCTATTCAGTGATGTTTCCATCAATTTTTCTGAGGGTATGCTCCCAGTAATCCATTATTCACAATATGTGTATGCATCATATACATAATTCTAGCAGTACCCGCACAACGATGCCTATGATAAAAATTTTAAAAAAATCCGTTGAATTAAAGAAAAACAAATTACTCAAAATTACATTTGCGGTAGCTTTCAAACGTAAAAAACTCCATAATTCATCGACAAATTCGCCAAGCGATTTTCTAATTAAAAAGAAAATCATTTAACATACGCACAATGAATTTAAAATAAAGTAATAACAGTAAAAAATTCATAATAACAAAGGAAACTTCCCACAAAATGTTTAAAAAGAAAGTAGTTGAAAAATTGTCTGGAAAATGTACCTAGTGTTATAGCAATTTCTCGAAAGAGAAGTCTTGAAAATTGGCTCAATTAGAATCGTTTTTAACTCCTGCTCTAATTAACTGTGAAAAATGGAACAAACATCATCTTCTTTGAGAAGGAAAACACTTTCCAACGATATATAATGTCTGGGGGGTGGGGGAATTTTTACCCCCTAATTAGCCGAAATTTATCTTAAGTAGTTAATTAGAAAAAAACTAATTCGAAATTTAGAATTTTGGCTTCGAGATGTACGGGCCCGGGATACGTCCGAATTTTTCAGGGCTGTAGGTGCTATGGGGTCTTCTGGCTATCGGATACAAAAAAAAGAAACAAAGAAACACCGTCACCTTTATGTACAAAGATTTCTAAAAAATGTTTAACAGTCTGCGGCGTATATGGAGTATACCCCTGGTTCCATTTGTCTTTTAACGTTTTCCCCACTTTTAGTGTTTGTGATCCTCCCCCCCCCCCCATTTATAAGCCTCAGCCACTACTTATGTTTGGCAGCTTTTTTAACCGACTTCAAAAAGGAGGCGGTTATCAGTTCATACCGTATGTATGTTTTTTTTTTTTTTTTTGTCCACTCATAGCGTCTCACCTAGTGAACCGATTTTGATGATTCTTTTTTTAATGGATAGGGGATGGCTCAACTTAGGTCCCATTACTTTGTTTGACCATATTTGTTTTTTAGAAAAAAAGTTATGGGCAAAAAACAGTAAATTTTATGCAATTAAAATGATATTGTAGCAAAGTTCGCACTTTTCATTCGTGGATAACGGTGGCTGAGTGGTAGAATTCTCGCCTCCCACACGAGCGACCCGGTTTCAAATCTCGACTAGGATAAAGTGAGTTTTACTAAAATTTTGTTTCTACTGTTTCCCGCATTTTCTCGAATGTTCTATTAATTTCTGTATCTTTCCAAGTCTGGAAAGTTCCAGCACTTTCTCAAGTTGTATATAAGGAGATGTAACGTTCATTCGTGGTTCTGAATAAAGATCTCGAGTTGAGACTAACGAGTATTCGCTTCATTTGGCTTTCACATTGTCTTCGCTATCTTCATCCACGCGACAATATGAAACTCATTGTTATAAAAGTTTGGTGCCATATAACAGTAACATTAATAGTAATTGTAATGATGATTTTGAATAAAGGCTTTTCTAAAGCAATACAGTGATATAGAGCCGAACTTCTTACTAGGTAACTTCTTACTTTTACTGAAATATCTACATTTACACTAAAAAGAATGAAATAAAAAATTTTTGAAAAAAAAAAAATAGAACCGACTTTAAAATTGCTCTAAAAAGTGAAAAATAATTTTATTCTTTAAACACCATCGATAATACTTTTAAACATAATTTTTGAAGTTGGCGCAAAAACAAAAAGTAAAATCCATTGTAACCATGCTTCGTTCATATTTTTATCAAAAAATCATCCAAAGTTAGGAACGAAACAGTTATATCGTTACTCAAATATGCTGTCATCAATGCGTAATGCATGTGGTAGTGAAGAAACTGGACCTGGTAAAATTTATACTTGTAGTTGAGTTATGGCTGTGAATGATTTTATCGATCGTTTTTGCGCCAACTTCAAAAATTATGTTTAAAAGTATTATCGATGGTGTTTAAAGAATAAAATTATTTTTCACTTTTTAGAGCAATTTTGAAGTCGGTTCTTTTTTTTTTTTTTTTTCAAAAAAATTTTTATATGCTTATTACTCTTACGTACCAGCTTCTTTTTTTTTTTTTTAATTTTGAAAGCAGTTTCGAAAAAAATAAAAAGATAAAAAATAGTGGTGCGGGGGAACAAGTTCATGTCAGCTGATTTCAAGCATAGTCATGCTTACTTACTGCTCACTAGACGATCACTAGTAAGAGTAGATAATTCCGTATTTAACTAAATATAGTGAGAAAAGTATCATTATTATTTCTTTAGTCAAATTTATTCAAAAATTCATAAAAATATGATCCCATTGAGATCCCAACTTGAAATTTCGAACAAATAAAGATAAAATACACAAATTGCTTTTAGAATTTTATTAAAAAATCCATTACAAGTTTTCTAAAAAATTTAAATTTTAAATTTTAATTTTAAAAATTATTTTTTTTTATAAAATTGGTCATGTTGCATATCATATTACACAGTAACTAATGTACTTTAAAAGAATTTTTACCAAATCTTTCTATCTATGTTTGGTGCTGAGTTATCGTCCATTTTATGTTCAAGCATCCTTGAAAAAAAAGAGGGTTTTTCTAAAAATCAAAGTCTCATAAATAAAAAAATAAAAGAGATAAAAATCTAAAAATTTGGACTTTTGATGACTTTGAAGGGTACAATCGATGAGCCAAATTTCAAAGAAATACAAAAATGTGATGAAAAATCTTTAGATCCCTTGACATGGAAATGACCCATTTCAAAAACTCAAAATCGAAGAGGAAATTCGTACATGGCTATATCAAAAAGTTGGATGAAATTTTGCAACCATGTTGCCGTCTAGTGTTTCTAGTCCGTATGTCTAGTCCAGTGTGAACTAAATATAAATGCTTATTTCTCTATATATAATTAGGATAGCACCTTTTTCTCAAGCTATTAACAAAATAATTCTCTAAAATCCATGAAAGTTGAATTCCTGAAAACATTTTGTCATGGACTTGGATCACTTTAGCTTTGCGCAATTTCTATTACATAATCTGCTGGTATAGAAAAAAATTTTATCTAAACGATCGTCAAGACAATCACAATATCATCAAGGGCTAAAATTATTCAGTGAAAATTATATTTTTATTCTGACCAATACTGAGAAAAAAAACGCATTTCGTGTTCTTCCATCAGAATTTCTAAAAAGCAAAACGACAACATTAGAGCGTTAGTTGCTGAAAAATACGTATCTGATAAGAAGAAAAATCTGTAATGTCATCTTATCTTTCCAAAAACTTTCAAAACCTCCTCATCTTGCTTTTACTGCAAAAAAGATAACTGAGGTAATCGTTGTATAACATTATTGCATTATAGGGGTTTTCTCTGTATACTTTATATGAAGCGTCTGAATTGTGATAGCTTAGGTAAAAATCGTTGAACTATAATATTTGCTATGGATAAAAGTCTTTAATGTAAGCTGAGCTTATAACTATTTCAAACTTATTGTTTTAATAATAAAATAAGAACATAATCAATAATTAAAAATTGGAATTTTAATAAAAAAAGATTTCCAAACATTACGAAAATAATTTTACTAGAAATAAATTTCACAAGAAAAGCAACTCGGATGAAATTTCATTAACAGTTTAAAAGTTTCATTGCGTTTGCTGCTTCTTTAAATCATCTGCTGCTATAAAGCTGCCGGAAAAAAAAGGCAATCATGGGACTGCCTACGGAAGTGAAAACTTAAAGCTACCAAATAAATTTGGTGTGTTTGTGCGCGCGCGTACCTGTGTGCCTGGTGTGTGTTTAATTTCCATTTAAAATTAATAGTAGTTTCAAAAATTAAAATTTTATAATTTGTAAATTCAAAATATCAGCTACGGTCTAGTTTTCCCGTTTATCAGCAATCCGAGCATGAATTATATACATTTGTGTATGCTGTATTTCAGTTCGTTTTGTAGGAAATATTTTAATTTGTGTTATTCAGTTTTTCATGCATAAAAATGATAAACGACATACATACTGAACTTTCCAGGTAATCAAGTTACTGTATTACCCCTCTTTAACCGACATGCCGTGAGATTGACCAACCCAGCATGCCAGGAAATTCGAATTTTCGAGGCGTACCAGATAACTCGGGGTTCATTTTGAAAAAAAAAAAAGAGAGAGAGAGAGAGAGAAAGTGAGCTTATGGATGAAAAGACATTTGGTAAAAGCCAAATGCTGATTTGTTTGCCATGTTTTCATGCATTTACATGTAAAACTATGCAATCTATTTGAGGTTTGACATGAATCATATGCAGCAGCATTAAACTGGTTTTTCATGTTGGCATGAAAACGTTTTGGTGACGTGTTATTTGAATTTTATTTCTTTTAAAATTTTAACACATCGATTTCTATGTTTGATAAAAGTATAAATGAATCAATAATGAAAGTTTATAAAACCTTTTAAAAAATAAAAAAATCCGATTCAAATTAAAAAAGTCTAATTAAAATTAAATAAATTCATTTTTTTTTTCAAAGAAAAAAAACATGATTTTTTTACACACACTGATTATGATCATTATTTTCCAAAACTGATACTAAAGGTTTATGGTAACCAAAATGGGAAATGAACAATTTCGATTAGAATCTATTTAAATATCTTACAAAGACCACATCAAGTGTAGTTTATATCTTTTTGCGCTAAGATTGCAATCATTGGACATCGTTAAAATTAAATCTCTATTTAAAAATTAAATTAATGGTAGATTTTTATCATCTGCAAAGTTGATGTTAAAATCCCCAACTCAAAATCATTCGCAAACCATCAAAACTCTTCCCAATTTTATTTTGAAGTAATGCAGAAGCGTCTTTAGAAAAAGATAAATAAACTTTCATTCAAAAATTCTTGTATTGCGTTTGTAGACTTAGCCGTTGAAATATAAACAGCAACCATTACAATTAATTGTCCATTTGCAGAGTGGCAACGACAAACACATATCACCGATATCAGAAACATTATTGTTTTTCCCATCTTAAAAAAATGCCCAAAGCGAGTAAAAAAAGTTTTCACTTCAAAAATGTTATTTAAGCTTTAAACTGTTTTCTTCTGGAGAAAAAATGCACTGACTCGGGTAAGGATCGATTTCACGCTCCATGAGATTACTCAGGAATCGGATTATGAGACTCACACGCTGCTTACAGCGCTACTGAGGTTAGCAGTTCCCAACGAAAGCAACTTAGTAAAGGAAATGAGAGAAGCCGCGCATGCGCTGTATTCCAAATGTTGGTGAGGGGACGGTGTCGCGAAATGAATGGGGTTTTTTTCCGCATCAAAAATGTTCAAAGCGTCTAAAGAAATTTTCACTTCAAAAAAAATAAAATCGTCATTTTTAGCACGAAACCTAAATGCTGTTTTTTATACAAGAAATTAATTTTAAGTTAAACGAATCAAAACTTTAGAAAAATTGAACTACGACGACCTCGTTCAAGGAAAAAAAAGGGATTTAGAATGTGGAGAAAAATACTGCAATTTTTGAAATTCTTAATATCATTAAAGACTGCAGCATTTGGTACGTGAAAGCCAAAACTTATTAATATACTGCCGTGGGCAGGTTAATGGCAGTTTCTGCACAACATAAAAACATGCGTTTTGGTTTCAATACTAAAAATAGAAAATGTTGGAATTGACGGTTTATCTGCCCATTTTTTTCAGCGAAAATCAAATAAGCAAGCTTCTACAATCAAACTAACGTACAATAGATGATAAAAATGCAAAAAAGAAAAGAAAATGAAAAATTTACGGTTGTTGCTTTTTACCTGCCCACGGCAGTATATATGCACTTTTTTTTTTTCATTCAGATTGTTTATGCTTCAGGTTTTTTGTGGAGTTAAATGGTGCAGCAACCAATAAATAACAATCGCTAACCGGGTAACCAACGCAAATTTTTCTTGTTTGTTTTTAGAATTCTATAGAAGAAAGTTAACTGCTTTTAATTCATTAAACAAAAAACTTTTGAAACCAGTTTCCTTTTTTAACCGACTTCAAAAAGGAGGCGGTTATCAGTTCATACCGTATGTATGTTTTTTCTTTTTGTTTGTCCGCTCACAGCGTCTCACCTAGTGAACCGATTTTGATGATTCTTTTTTTAATGGATAGGGGATGGCTCAACTTAGGTCCCATTACTTTGCTTGACCATAATTGTCCTTTAGAAAAAAAGTTATGGGCAAAAAACAACGAATTTCATGCAATTTCCCTATTAAATGATTAAATATAAAACCCATTGTTATGAAAGTTTGGTGCCATACGACAGTAACATTAATAGTAATTGTAGCGATAATTTTGAATGAAGGCTTCTCTGAAGCAAGCATCAAATTTCTTCAGGGGGATATTTCGATAATCGGGAATCTGGCGCTGACGTCTCATTTTTGGCATAAATAACTTGATTTTGGTAATCCTGCTGATTTATAGTAAGCCTATGTGAATTATCGAAATCTTCCCTTCTTCAGTGCTATTGCGCCATAGTGGTGGTAAACCTAACCTGGAAGCGAGGTGATGCAGTGATTAGGATCTGCTTAGCTTTCACAATGCTACCATTTGGTTTGCCTCAACTACACAGTAGTATTTTTATCGTTATCATCTACGCCAATAACAGATGATCAGGGATAAGTAAGAAAATACAGGATTGCATAACAAGCAACTTGTATGCTGTGAAATGGAAACTAGTTAGCGAAAACGTAATACTTAAATGGTTATAATTAAATTAACTACACATGAATTCCAGAGAGGAACAAAGATAAGTTTTTAGTGCCAATCGCCTAAAGTTTAATGCGTGCTTATAGTTTTTTTTTTTTAGTATGGAATTTTTATGAAAAAAATAAGGCGAAGTTTCGTGATGATAACTTCTTACTATTTCTGAAATATCTACATTTACACTAAAAAGAATGAAATAAAAAAAATTTGAAGAAAAAAATAGAACAGACTTCAAAATTGCTCTAAAAAGTGAAAAATAATTTTATTCTTTAAACACCATCGATAATGCTTTTAAACATAATTTTTGAATTCCTTTCTGGAGAATTTTGGGGGAAGAAAAAAAATTATTTTTCTCAAAATTCAAATTTTACATAGCAATTCAATTGATTAAATTTAATCACATTTTAAAATTTTAAATACATATTGATCGTAAATTTTTTAGAAGACAAACCAATAATGATGATTTGAGAAAATTATTATTATTTTTTTTTTTTTTTGTAAAAACATTGATCTCTAATACAGTGTTGAAGAAACAAATAAAATTAAAAAACAAAGTTACCTATGTCGTACTATAAAGTTAAGAGCTGTACCAGGGTTTGGTAATAATCGTGGTGCGAGAAGTATAGATTGTGGTGGCTGAATAAGAAACAAAACGAGCTGATGTGTACCTCACATGACTTCCTTTTTACACTAATTTAATGATAATAGCACCTTAGAGTAAGCAAGGAAACACTTTAAATTCCAAACAAACTAGCCAGTTTGTTTGCCAAGAGTGCCAAACAAACTGGTAGCTAGTACAAGAATTAGCACTGACCAGACGAGTGACCGAAGCAATGGTTCGGTTCAACTCGAAGATTGAAGGCAAGGCAGGTATATTCAGTAAGTTACAGCCCTATAGCCAGGGAAAGAACCTCTCTCTATCATCCTTAAGAGGTTTTCCACCTCCAGCTCAGTCATTCCTATGCCGGGCTGATGAGTGCTGATAAGCACGAAACTGCAGTCCTCGGCTGGAATTGACTGAGTTGGCGGTGTATTTCATGTATTTCTGCCTTAGCCCTGGCTATAGGGCTGTAACTTACTGAAAATAAACATTAGTTTGTTCCCACGAAATCTTTAAAATATAATATTAGTATAATGTTTATGATGATAGGTAAACAACAAACAAAATATTAATAGTTAAACTCAAATTTGCGTAACACATCGTAATTCAAAAGAAAATAGTTTGAAAAATTGCAAGACACGTGGAAGTTCTGCTTTTTTCTTTTATTATTTTTATTGTACTCCGGGTAATATTATTATAAATCATTGTTGTCTTTTGAAATTCAATTGCTACAACAATAACATTTTTGCAGTGTTACAATATTGAAAACCCTCAAACGTAACAATGAATTTTTATTAGCCACAACAATTGAAGTCTTCTCATTATTGACAAATTCGTTTCATTTGTTTTAAAGTTGTATAGATTAAAGGTTAAAAAGATTGCTTTCTTTCGAATTGCTGTTTGAATTGTGATTTATTTTAGAACTATTAAAGTCTAGCTACCTCTAAGATGACGAGGATGGTTAGTCTATTTCTTACTCTTGCTCTTTATATCTATTTCGGAGCTAAACTCACCGACTACATTGGTTACCACGATGTGTCGGGATTCTTATACAGCGTCTCGGCCTTACTATTACTTCATGCATTGGATTGCTTGAGGAAACACCTCAACGTGCTTCTCACGAAGCCTGTCATCAACAAAACAAATGTGGCTACGCAAATAAGTGGACACAAACTCCACGTTATATTTATAATTTGCAAACCCATTTACAACAAAAATACTGTGGCTACTCAAACTCCGCCACCAAAACCGCCAAGAAAATCTGCGGTTAACAAAAAAATACTGTTACAAATTCTGTAAATAGTAATTATTGTAGGAACGTAACCAGTAAATAGTTTCCCGTAATGAATATACAACCCCTTTTTCATATGGCTAAAGTATACGACCCCTATTTCTTTTCTTTTCATTGATAAAATTTGATAACGGTCTACGCATTTCGCGAAGAGGTAAGAATAATGTGGAAAATTCTTTTCGGTGTATATAAGCCGTTAGCGATGGATAAACAGTTAGTTTCGATTCAGATTCCGAACTGAGAGTGTGTATTAGCTCTGTTTATAGCGAGGCATTTCGCTGTGTTGTTTTCGTATTTGGAAGTAAATACGTGTGTAAACGTTGAGTTTACGGTGTTGTGTGATAATTGCTTAATTGCTGATGAATAATTTAGCAGTGGTAGAAGATCTTTCCTGTACATAGTGTAAATAAATTTCCTGTGTTTTTATAAAGAACTGTGTCTTCATTTCAAGAAAGTGGAAGTCGCACCGAATCCGTTACAATTTGGCGCCCAACGTGGAGCTTCTTCTGGACTTTCTTGGAGTAAGTGTGACTCTGGACATTTTTTTTCATAAAGACTGTTTGAATTCATAGACTTTGTTTTTATGGTGATTACTCGCGCAATGGATGACCAATTAAAACAACTTCTGGAAGCAATTAATGCTGTGAAAAGTGACTTGACCGAAAGTTTGGCGGCTAATCAAGAACAATTAAAAAATGATATGGCAGCTAATCAAGAACAATTAAAAAATGATATGGCAGCTAATCAAGAACAATTAAAAAATGATATGGCGGCTAATCAAAACCAATTGAAAAGTGATTTAACGGTGCTGAAAAATGACCGAGTTTCTAACCAAGAGGAAATTAAAAACGATCTTACTTCGGTAAAGACTGTGATGGAAAATAAATTTAATGAGATAGAGCATCGAGTTGATGCTATTGAAGGAAAGTTTGAGGCAGTTGAAGGCCGATTCATCGCAGTGGAAAATAAAATGAAGAGAAATTTGAAGAAAAATTAAGTTCCGTTGAAGGCCGATGCAATGCTGTAGAAAATAAACTGGAAGAAGAAGATAGAAAATTTCATCAACTTAAAGAAGACATCTTTAAAGACCTGGAAAGGAGATTGGCGACCGCGGAAAGCAGCTCTGTACAGTTTGGCGCTCCCACATCGGTTGGTTGCTCGACCGTCCATTAAACTTGCCACATTTGATGGGAAAACTTCGTGGCAGGTTTACAAAACTCAACTCATGATAGTGGCGGAAGCGAACGGATGGGACTCTGCTACCAAGGCCTGTCATCTTGCAGCATCCCTGAGAGGTGACGCAGCGGACATTCTCCAGACCCTTCCGGACAGCCTGCGCCTGGATTTCGCCGCCCTCACATCTGCGTTGGAACTTCGCTTCGGTGAGAAGTGCCAGAAAGATTTCAGCCGACTCCAGTTGAAGTCCCGTTTCCAGAAAACCGGGGAAACCCTGCAAGAGCTAGCGGCGGACGTCGAGAGACTGTCTCATCTTGCTTTTTGCGACTGTCCTGCGGATGTTCGAGACAACCTGGCACTCAACTACTACATCGACGGGGTTCGAGATCCGGAAATCCAGAAAGCTCTACGGATGGCGGATGTCAAAGACCTGAATTCTGCTGTTGTGTATGCGATGAAGTTGGAGGCTGCCCAGCAAGCAACCCGTGTGGATCGCCATCCCATCCGAACTCTGGAAGCTGATGAGTCTGATTCCAGGTCGTCCGAAAACATCCATCAGCTGCGAAGTTTCCTGGGGCTCTGCACCTACTACAGGAAGTTTGTAAAGGGTTTTTCCAACATTGCACGACCTTTGCATAAGCTGACGGAGAGCAAGCAAAAGTTCGAATGGTCCAAAGAATGCGAAGATGCATTTCTACGACTGAAGGAGGCTTTAACATCAACGCCTATCCTCGCCTATCCTCAGCCTGAAAAATCCTTCATCCTGGACACTGATGCGAGCAACGAGGGCATCGGAGCTGTTTTATCCCAAGAAATTGACGGAAATGAACATGTCATCGCTTACTGGAGCAAATGCTTATCAAAGTCGGAGCGAAATTACTGCGTCACCAGAAAGGAGTTACTGGCCATAGTGAAAGCTGTAGAACACTTCCATCATTACCTCTACGGCCGAAAATTTCTGCTTCGGACAGATCATGCCTCATTAACTTGGCTTTTGAACTTCAAAAATCCGGAAGGCCAGATAGCCAGATGGATACAGCGGCTCCAGGAATATGACATGGAGATCAAGCATCGAAAAGGGTTATCTCACGGTAATGCTGACGCTTTATCAAGGAGACCCTGTCCTGAGAACTGCCACTATTGTTCCCGAATCGAGAAACAGTATGGAACGACTAGCCCTACCGCCTATCAGGTGACAGTGACTCCAACATCATCAGAACCTGATCCATGGAGTGACGACCAAGTTCGAAAAGATCAACTTGAAGACCCCGACATAAAACCAATTTTGGAGTTCATGGAAAGTGACAGTCGGCGACCTAGCTGGCAGGACGTTTCCATCTTCAGTCCTTCAACAAAAAGATACTGGGTTTTATGGAACTCGCTCCATTTACGGAACGGCGTGCTACACCGAAAATGGGAATCTGATGACGGCAAAACGTCTAGGTGGCAGTTACTACTTCCCCGATCAAGGATTTCAGATGTTCTGAAAGAAATACATAGTAGTGCGACTGGAGGACATTTTGGTGTCTTGAAAACCCTCAATAAAGTTCGGGAGCGCTTCTTCTGGAGCAAGGCGAAGGATGACGAGGAGAAGTGGTGCCATTCTTGTGACGCCTGTACTGCTCGTAAAGGACCGAAGAAGAGAAGCAGAGGGAAGCTACATCTGTACAACGTTGGAGCTCCTTTCGAACGAATTGGGATCGACATCCTGGGTCCTCTACCAAGAACTGCTGATGGGAACAAATACATTCTTGTTTCCATCGACTACTTCACCAAATGGCCGGAAGCATATCCCATTCCAGATCAAGAGGCTACCACCGTAGCAGAGACTCTAGTCCAACATTGGATCTCGAGATATGGAACACCTTTGCAGATTCATTCCGATCAAGGGAGGAATTTCATCTCTGCTGTGTTTAAGGGCCTATGTGAAATTCTCGGAATTGAGAAAACTAGGACAACACCACTACACCCACAATCGGACGGCATGGTGGAGAGATTTAACCGCACAATCCTGAATAATCTCTCGCTTATGGTATCCACAAATCAACAGGATTGGGACAAGAAGCTACCTTTGTTCCTGCTGGCTTACCGCAGTGCTGTCCACGAGACCACCGGATATGCCCCATCTCAGATGCTCTTCGGACGAGAGCTTCGGCTACCTTATGAACTCGTCTTCGGTCGTCCTCCGGATGCGCCTGCATCGCCTGAGGAGTACATCCAGGATCTCCAGGCCCGGTTGGAAGACGTTCATAACTTCGCACGAGAGCGAATCAACATCGCGGCGGAGAAGATGAAGACCCGATACGACACAAGGTCTACTGGACATGAATTCAACGAAGGCGACAAGGTTTGGTTATGGAATCCCATCCGACGGAAAGGTCTGTCACCCAAATTGCAGTCGCATTGGGATGGACCCTACAAAGTCCTTAACCGACTAAATGACGTCGTAGTGAGGATCCAAAAATCACCTAATGCAAAACCTAGGGTTGTACATTATGATCGGTTAGCCCCATACTATGGCCATAGTTCTTGAGTATTACGTAAACAACCATGGTTGATAACATAAAAGTTGTAGATAATTTTTTGCTTTTAATGTTTAGTAATATTTCTTGTTATTATTGTGTTTTCTGTATCTGTTAGTTATTATTTAATGTGTGTAATTGTGAACTTGTGATAGAAGTTTGGCACCCTTTCTGGGGATTGTACTGCCCGGGACGTGCAGTCCTTAGGAAGGGGGCAATGTTACAAATTCTGTAAATAGTAATTATTGTAGGAACGTAACCTGTAAATAGTTTTCCGTAATGAATATACAACCCCTTTTTCATATGGCTAAAGTATACGACCCCTATTTCTTTTCTTTTCATTGATAAAATTTGATAACGGTCTACGCATTTCGCGAAGAGGTAAGAATGTTGTGGAAAATTCTTTTCGTTGTATATAAGCCGTTAGCGATGGATAAACAGTTAGTTTCGATTCAGATTCCGAACTGAGAGTGTGTATTAGCTCTGTTTATAGCGAGGCATTTCGCTGTGTTGTTTTCGTATTTGGAAGTAAATACGTGTGTAAACGTTGAGTTTACGGTGTTGTGTGATAATTGCTTAATTGCTGATGAATAATTTAGCAGTGGTTGAAGATCTTTCCTGTACATAGTGTAAATAAATTTCCTGTGTTTTTATCAAGAACTGTGTCTTCATTTCAAGAAAGTGGAAGTCGCACCGAATCCGTTACAATACCTTAAAATGGATGGATATCAACTTATTGTGACTGTATATAGTGTAAATAGAATTTGTACATATTTATTTTTAAATTAGTTGACGCCTTTGCTTATGAATTTCTTGAAAAGTGATTATTTTGAAAAATCTATGTAATTATTAATGTTGATTTGAAAAAGATGAAATGTTTGCTTACTATGAAGATAGTGACACTGTGACTGTTATGTAAATGTTTGATCGATCATCAAACTATTGACTATGAATATTTGATTACCAAATTATTGACTATGTTCAAGTTTGATAGATTACAAAACTGTTTTCTATGTGAATATTTGATCGATCACCAAACTATTGACTATGAATATTTGATCAATCACCAAACAATTGACTATGTGAATATTTGATTGATGACCAAACTATTGACTATGTAAATGTTTGATCAATCGCAGAAACTACTGACTATGTGAATGTTTGATCCATCACCAAACTATTGACTGTGTGAATACTTGATCAATCACCAAACTATTGACTGTGTGAATACTTGATCAATCACCTCGGGTCCAATGGGCCGTGAATACTAACAATGACTTATTACGGAACCGAATTGATGACTTTACTGACTGACTGATAGCGACAAGGCAACTACGACGACTATTCTCTGATGTTGGTGACTTCCAAGTGACGAAAATGACGACTATTCACTTGTAGTGCCTGGTGATGTTTAATTATGATGATGATTACTGCTGACTACCGGTCGAATGACTCGGAATTTGCTGCTTCTTCGCCTCTTCAAAGCTCGTTCTCTTGTCTAGTTTTCCATTTCTTGCTGCCTTTTCCACAGTAAACACACGTTTCGGCGACAAAAATAGATCAATTAAAATCAAGATAGACTTTTTTTAGAACGATTTGTAGAGCATCCTATCAGAAATGTGATTGCATAACCGATAAAACTCAAAAAATGTAATACAACAAATTTCTCCAAATAAATTAGTTTTTGGTCTAAGATTTGTCTCTGATTTTGTTATAATGTTGTAATATGTGACTTAATAACGATGAAATAAAGTTAATAACTCTGTTTTAGTGTAGAATTAGAAAGGTACATAAGAATTTCTCTTGATAATTTCGTGAAGGTTTTCAGTTCTTCAGCATGAACAGGTTAATTAATCAAGTCTCTTTTTAAACACTTGTTTTACATTTCTTTTTAACCACAAAACATTTCATATTCAAAAGTGGTTTACTTTGTTTAACTTTTATTCTGCAGAATAAACATTAACACTAGTACAGTAATAAACCAGAAGTTCTTGCAAAATGCGAAGAGGCTTCTTTCCCATTCACCAACATTGAATAAGTAAGAATAGCCTTTATATGGCTCTAGTCAGTGACCGGGGGGGGGGGGAGGGCACGCGGACACGTGTCCCCCTGTTATAATTTCGCTTACAGACAAAATCACATACTTCATCCAAAACACACACACACACATACAAATTCTTGCTTTCGAGATTCTAAGTTCTCGATTTCAAGTCGATCTATCTGTTTTGGAACATTACTTTTTATCTCAAATATTTTTTGACTGCAGAACCCTATACTACTTAAGAATAGGATATGTGAATGCATTTTCTAACATCTATTCTAATGCATATTCTAGAAAATGCTATGTCTAGCATTTTCTAGTTTATTCTCATTGTGGTCAACTACAGGCAGAGCGTAAACCAATACTGTGATTCCCCAAATTACAAAAATTGAAGAAGGTTTACTGGTAGAAAAAGCTTCAAAAATGAAAATGAAATGACAAAACTACAGTATGTTCCAAGATAAGTAACAGTAGAGGGAAGCAATGCAGTATTGACATCAATTGGCACAAAAATAAAAAAGAAAAAAAAACTAATTTGAATTCCGAAACTTTGAATTCAAATTATGTTTTTCGCAATCACGAGTTGCGACAAGACTCTACTGGTTAGAGTTATTGTTTCTAGAAATGGCTCCCCCGCCCAAGCATGTCCCTCCTCCTGGGTGCTTACGTGTATATAGTTGTGTGCGTGTGTGCGTAGGCTTACGTGTGTGCACGTAGGCTTGTGTATGTGTGTAAAGGCGTGCGGGCGTAGGCGACTGTGTATGAGCATGCGTGTGTAGGACATGGACGCCACCGCCCAGCAAAAGTGGATTCCGGGGGACAGTGCTCAGGACCAGCCGCGCCGCCGCCGGTGGACGGTGGTGCTGCAGGCCTGGTCCAAGCTCAAAAAGGAACCGGAACATCAAGGACTGTCAAGTGAGAACAATAAGCAATCGTGATTGCTCAAAAAGCCAAAAAATGAAAAACAGTATGTAACGTGTGAACCGATAACAATAAGAAGCAGTACCGAACAGTTTATTTACAGCATCTAATTCGCTCTTAGTTTGGGCTCATCAGTCTGGACTAGTTATATTGGAGCTGCAGGAAATAAGCTTTTATAAACGCTGAGTATGTTTTCACTAGTGTAGCTGAAATTACTTTAGAAAACCAGCGGAGGTGTCTAGGTTCGGCTTCACCTCGAAAAAATAAGGATCAAAGCTACGGTTTAGACAGAAATTTGTATGACTTCTGCTAAAAGTATGAAGATGCATTCAGCGTTTATATGAGGTTAATTGCCTTCATCAAGGTTATGGCTAATGATCCACAATGATGAGCCCCAAATAAGAACGAAACTGCAGTCTCTGGATGCTGTAACTTTAGTCGGGAAAACTTAACCTTGCAGCGCTGTGAAGGCTACGCAGATCCTGATCACACTATTACGACGTTGTAAGACTAGGTTTGCCCCCACTTTTCGCAGTTCGTAGTTGCTTCCAATTATATCTTAGCTCTGACAACGGGACAATAATTTGTAGCTTTACATAACAATAAGCATCAACTAAAATGACAATGGGGTTGTTTCCTTCAGTCAAAAGTAGTACTTTTTGTCACTGAAATTGATAGAATAAGCAAAAAATAATAATAATAACATGGACTCAGAAAATACTTTCATTTTCCCAACAGTTATTTTTTAATTAATTTTTTAAAATGTCCGATTCTTCAAACAAGGCGTGGTCTTTATGACGTCACAAATGATGCACTAAGGCGCATCTTTCTACCGCATTTCCATGTTATGATAATCAAGAAGGGAATTATAATTGCGCTCTACGCTTGCTATCAACCATATCGTGCCAATTGACGTGAGTAAAGATGCGAATTAAATATTTTGGATCGTGAATGGCAGCTCTGAGTGGCATTTCATCGTTTGTGATGTCATCGGCCGAAGCGTCAAACGATGAAAAAGTGCCGATTTAAGTAATTTTTTTAAAATATTAAACTTAAAGAAATTATTTAAAAATGGTCAGATTCTATGTTTTTAAGCATGCTCGTTCAGAAAAAAATACTTTTAAAATTTTGGAAACGACCCCATTAATAGAAAACATTTTGTGACACGTTATTCAAAACATTACGCTCCAATTTGCAATAGAAAAAAGAATGAAATAAAAAAATTTTGGAAAAAAATAGAACCGACTTCAAAATTGCTCTAAAAAGTGAAAAGTAATTTTATTCTTTAAACACCAGCGATAATACTTTTAAACATAATTTTTGAAGTTGGCGCAAAAACTGAAAGTGAAATCCAATGTAACCATGCTTCGTTTATATTTTTTTCAGAAAATCATCCAAAGTTAGGAACGAAGCATTTATATAGTTACTCACATATGCATAATGTATGTGGTAGTGAAGAAACTGAGCCCGGTTAAATTTATGATTGAGTTATATGGCTCGCTTTTGCGCCAACTTCAAAAATTATGTTTAAAAGTATTATCGCTGGTGTTTAAAGAATAAAATTATTTTTCACTTTTTAGAGCAATTTTGAAGTCGGTTCTATTTTTTTTCCAAAATTTTTTAGTTACTGATCTGCCATAGATAATATCTATGAATTCTACGAGAAAATACATCATAGGAAGCTAACCTCCCTCATCAGTGCTTCATTGACCAGTTCGTAACTCTGTTCGCAAAACTAGTAAATAGACTCTAGGATGGTTTGAACAAAACGAGCTAATGTGTGCATATCACATGACTTCCTTTTACTCCAATTGAAAACCTTGGAGTGAACAAAGAAATACTTTAAATATTTTCATCCCAAGTTTGTTGCGAACCGAAGCAAAGAAAAGGTTTTATACAGATAAATTTTCGCAATATTGGCAGTTTTAATGTGATTCAATAGTTAACTCTCTAAATATGACCAAATTAAAACCAGATTTTAAAAAAAAACGCCAAATTCGTCGCCAAGTTGGCGACAAAACTTGGCGACCAAAAGACTGGCGATATATCGCCAAGTGTTTGCCAAATTATAATACCGCTTGAGTTTACATTGAAATTAACAATGATTTTACCCCAAAAAGGTGTTACCCCAAAAAGGTCCACTTTGGAACATCCGAATGCAACCAAAAGAGAAGGTGCACAACTAGACCCTACTTGGAATCTATGTACCAAATTTCAATTTTCTAGGACATACCGTTCTTGAGTTATACGAGATACATACACACATACATACGTACATACGGACGTCACGAGAAAAATCGTTGTTATTAACTCGATGATCGTCAAAATGGATTCTTCAGGTGTCTATACGTTCTTAGGCATGTATTCACGTGTGGTCGGGTTGAAAAAAAAATCAATATTCATTCGAGGGCGAGCAAAATGGAAATTAAGGCCGATTTTTGAGTGAAATTTTTTTCGCGAATACAATTCTTCCTTTTTTTTTTTTTTTTTTTTCGTAAAAGGAAGTAAAAACGATTTCTTTGTTTCGGAATCGCGTTATCTCTCAAAAGTTGTAGTTTGGTATCCTCAATTGGAGAAAAATATAAAAACATTCTAAGTTGACACCTTCAGTTCGCGCAGGAGGCTGAAAATTTGAAAAAATTAGTTTTTGAAAAAATAATAAAATTAGTTTTTTTTTATTATTATTTGTACGGCAGCAGCTATAAATTGTCAGTATATAGGGTAGTTTGAACATAAAAAAATATTTTATAGCTTTTACATAAGATCTTTCGTTTGCGCATACACCTTAAATTGTGCTAAAATCTCCTGAAACTTGAAGCCCAATTTAAGGCGTACGCACAAACGAAAGCTCTTATTTAAAAGCTATAAAATATTTTTTTCAGGTTCAAACTACACTATACACTGACAATTTACGGCTGTTGCGTTATGAAAAAATACAAAAAAATATATATTATTTTCAGAAAATTTCAATTTTTAACATTTTTTCAAATTTTCAGCCTTATGCGCGAATTGAAGATGTCAACTTATGATTTTTTTTTTAATTTTTCTCCAATTGAGGATACCAAACTGCAACTTTAGAGAGATAAAGCAATTCCAAAATTAAAAAAAAATCGATTTTTTCGAACCACCCTAATGAACACGCGTCAGTGAATGAACAGTAATTTTAAAAAATAATAATTAGGTTTCAAAAGATGTTTCTTTTTCGTGAAGAAAGTTAGCTGTTCCCAATTCATCAAACAAAATATTTTTGGAACTTTTTTTTTAGTTACTTTTCTACTATACATAATGTCTATGATTCTACGATGTCTATAAATTGAATTGAAAGCTAAAATTCCAGCGCATTCAAATTCATTTACTGTGTTACAGAGCTTCAAATCACGATTTTTTGACTTATTCACTCTTTTTGTGTAATATTTACGAGGTGTGGCTATTAAATAACGAGACTGATGCTGCTACAGAAGAACCATGCATGCGCCAAATCCGAACGACTGACAGCTGCGCAGCGTAAAGCCTTCTCTTTCGATTGCAACAACTCCCATGTTTTGTAGAGAAATCAGTTTGGCCGTAACCATTCTTTATGTAAGAGGTGTTCGTTTCGTTTTGCCGAAAAACATGATAAGTGTAATAATAAAGCAACGAATTGTCGTGAAATTTCAGATGAAACTTGCTAAAATCGATTATGTAACTCATCGTTTATTAAAAGAAGTTTATGGCTATGATTGTTTATCACGTGCCCAAGTTTTTGAGTGATTCAAGCGTTTCCTAAGATGGCCGAGAAGCGCCTGGGTCGCCCTTCCACGTCCAAAACGGACGAAAATATTGAATCCTAATATCGAACTAATCAACGTTACTACCATTAGGTGCTTTCTCAACTCCGTGAAAGAGTAAAGAAAAAACGACCTAAACTGTGGAAGAACAAATCGTGGGTTCTCCATCAAGACAATGCGCCGGCACATTCCGCATTGTCTGTCAAGACGTTTCTAGTCAAGTACAACATCCCAGATTTAAACTATCCGGCTTACTCTCCTGACCTGACCCTATGTGACTTTTATCTATTCCCCAAGGTCAAATTAACATTAAAAAGAACAAGATTTCAATCCGTTGAATCTGTGAAAGAAAAAGCGGCATGCGTCATGCAGGAGCTCACAGAACAAGACTTCCAGCTCTGTTTCGAACAATGAAAAAGTCACATGGAGCGTTGTAAGGACAGAGGAGGGGTGTATATTGAAGGTGATAAAAACTAAATATGTATTAATTTAAAATAAAATGTTTTACAGCAATAGTCTCGTTATTTAATAGCCACACCTCGTATTATTAAATAACGAGACTATTGCTGGAAAACGCTGCTGTAAAAGTACTGCTGTTAAAGTACTGCTGCTGTAAAGTACTACTGCTCTCAGTCTTAAATCACGCCATGAACTTTTGTGCCTTCTTTTATTTTCTATAAGGTTCTACATAATTAAACTGACTGCTCCGATATTGTTAATTCCATCCAATTTGCTGTTCCAAATTGGATTCTTAGGAGTCATTCGTGTTTTTAATTAATTTTTACCAAATTTAACTATGTTGATAATTTTTGTCTCTTTAAAATTTACTAAGTATTTTAACATTTACTTTCACGATTTAGATATATTTCAACATGTCATTCTATAATTTTAAGTGTTTTAAAATTTTAAATGCGTAATTTGTTTCAATTGTGTTTCTTTTTTTTTCTGTTATTTGCTACTGTAACTGGATTTTTTCTGTGGTGTGCAATAATTTTTAAATAAATAAATAAATAAATAAATGCTACACGAGAATATAGTATGCATTATTAGCAACTAGAAACCCTCATAAGAGCTTCACCGCCTAGTTCATAGCTCCATTACTCTCGTCGCTTATAATAAACTAGAAAATTGCCCGCCAAGGTATGACGGGTGAAAATTGCTTTTACATTTGAAGGAAGCTATTGCCTGTGGATATATGCCTATTATGATAGTTGAAATTTTAACCTTAACTCCAGAGGGTTATCCCTAAACTCCAGTAAATAGCGTTCATTGTTGACCCCTTTTTCGTTTTTTTCATTTTCCTAAAATGACAGTCTTACCAGTAAAACAGTTAAGTGACCGCATCCAGTTTAGCCTTGTCAAAATAAAGCATTTCCACGCATGTCAAACATTACCAAAAAAATATTATCACGTTATCATGCAATGACGCGAGCCTCGTTGTTGGTGATATCAGAGCATTACTGGATCCGTGAGTTCGCTATTATATATATATGAGAATAATTTATAGGGTTGTAATCCTCATTAACACAATAGCCAATTCACTGATCGAGTAACGCTGACATTACCAACAATGAAACTCGTGCCACATCATGATAATTTGATAATGTTTTCTGACAATGTTTGATGTGCAGGAAAATACTTTATTTTGACAAGGCTAATCTGGATCCAGTAACTTAACTGCTTTGCTGGTAAACCTAATTTTAGGAGAATGAAAAAACGAAAAAGTGTCCAACAATAAATGCTATCTACTGGAGTTTAGGATTAATCCACTGGTGTTAATTTTGAAATGTAAACTAACAAAATATCACCAAACAGGCAATTCCTTCTTTCAAGTGTAAAAACAATTTTCATTCGTCATTTCTTGACGAGAGATTTTCTAGTTGTTAAAAGTAATCATTAAGGTAAGTGCACCTATATTGCATATGCTGTAAAAGCTATTTTCCTAGCTAAGTACCCCTTAGCTAGAAAAGGATGTAAGAAGCAATTTTGAAGGACTCTAGCCTCCAGTAATTTAGAAAAATTATTTATTTCAAAATTCCTTAGAAACTTGAAAACAGGTTATTTCATTTTGTTCTTTGCTCTTAAGACTAGAATTGACATTTTCTTTCTTTTTTTTTTTTTTTTGTGTGTGTGTGTGTGTGTTATAAATGTTGCAACCTTACAAGTGGACTGTTCTATGCAAGCTCGAAACGAAAAAAGAGCTCTCAATGGATGCCAATTTTATTAGAATTTTTCCCACGTCTCCCCTTTGCTCAATCTGGTGGGATTTAATGCCCCACTTGGATCTCTGGGAAAAAAGCTTTTCCGCGTTCACTGTTCAAGATATAGGTAAATATTTTCGCCCGGAAACTTAACCTTCGAAAGGAAATGAAATTATTTATCCCTAGGTGGCAACGATTGCAAATGGAAAAATGTTATTTTTTTTCCCCTTCTTTTTTCCCGAAGTTCGAAACTTTCGCAGATTTCTCGCTGAGCCACATGAAAAGAGCACATTTAGCTGAATTTAGAGAGAAGTTTAAATTTTCAATTTGCTTCTCAAAACTAGATACAATCGCTTCGCAAACGGGATTCCGTTGAACGTATTCCGCACAGCCATAGAATAAAGTAATAAACATATTCTATGAATTTGATGTATTAGAAATTTTTCATGGACGTGAAATTTTTAAGCAAAAACGATAACAACGGAATGCGAAAGAATGAGTTGCGTTTTGATGAAAGAGGAATGAATGGAACTTCCTCAAGCCATTGGCTATTCATATTTTTACCTCTTGATTGCAGAAAAAAATCTTAAATGAGAAAACAATACAGCTGCACTCGCTTGTAACGAGCCCTAATTTAGCGAGATCCCGGATTTTACGAGGAAATCATAGATTTAGTTGGTACAATGATAATTCTATGGGATCATAACTTGCTCTTAACGAGCAAACCCCGCTTTAAGCGAGCAATATTTTGTGATAAATAAAATTTCTACTGATTTCCAGCTCAGTTTATCCTTTCATGGAAAAATTACTTCAACATTCGGAAGTCAACGGAAAGTTAGTGATTAGTCAAAAATCTTGAGAACAAGTGATGACTGCACTGAGTAGAGGAGCATTTAAAAAATATTTGTTGATTACTTGCTACCAACCTTGTAACTTCCGAGATACTTCCGAGGTTATTGTAGCTGTAATTCAAACTAAAGCAGATGAAAAAAAATCATGCAAGAGGATAACCACAAATGTGAAGAATTTCAGCTGAACCACGCTCAACGTAGCTTGGCTTTAAATATGCAATAAGCTTCAACTACTTTGGAAATCGGGGGTGTAAGTGGCAATATTTTTCGAGTCATGTGCATTTCTTGAAAAACAGTGAAGCAAAAAAGAGACAATAAAACATTCAAAGCGTATTAACTCACTTCTTTGGAATTGTACAAAAATAAAAATTACACAAAGCAAGTGCGTTTGAATTTCCATGATTTTTATTCATTAAATACGTATGGATGATTTTGGCAATTTTTGACCCCCCCCCTCCCCCCGCCCGCAAGGGTACGTAAGATTTTTCAAACCACCCACCCCCTCCCACCACTCTTACGCTTCCATTTTGTTTTTCAAAACAATGAAATGCTATTAGAAAACTATCTTAAATGCTATTAGAAAACTATCAGTTGCACTAAAATTCCCAGTTTGACTTAAATCAATGATTTTTATTTTTCAAATATATTACATGATGCATACATACTAATTAAAAATCAAACTTGCCAGACATAGTGCGATACTTTTACTATTTTTTACACTATTCATTCTTTGTAAAACAAGTAAAAAACAGCTCATTCTAATACCTTTCTACTTTTCAGACGCAAATGAAGTTCAATGCCAAACCACCACTCCGCTCCACTTGACAGCACGACTTTTACTATAAAATATCGACTTCGAAAATATTACGTAAGAATGGGTTAGGACCCTCCCCTCCCCCAAGTAAGGGTATGTAGAGATTCTTCTAACACCCCTCCTCTTCGGGACCCTTACGTAATTAATAAATTTCCCCTAATGAGTTTTATTCATTTTTTTTTTTTTTAGATCAGCAATTTGCTAAGCTAAAACTATTCTGATCAAGAAATTAAAAGGAGGAAAATCTTTCTCACACAACGAACATATTCGTGAAATGAATTTGTAAAACAATGGGATTAATCTGTTCTTGAAAATAATTTTCATATAATTATACCTTTATGTTTTATTTATGTTTTTGTTCTGTAAGGATGATCTGTACTCTACCACGATACTAATACGCCACGTAATCTCCTGTTGCATTAAGAGAATTAATTATCTAGTATGCCTGCACCCAGTTCCATCTTGATAATATTGCTCCCTCCTCCTAAATCTATATTGTAGTCCCTGCCGGATGAGAGGTCAAACATATTTGCTCTGGTAGCTACCTACGCCTCAGTTTCTTATTTTATTTTGAAGCTTTTGAATCTGCATTTTGAAAGTAAATTTTAAATTTAGTATTTTATTTTCAAGCATTCTAATGGGATATTTTATAATAATAATTGTAATTATAGTATTACGACTAATCTAATGCTGGTTTACTTTGCAGACTATTTTGAGGTTTTTTAATCTGAGTCGCAGGCTACTGATACATATTTTACTACCGGGACTATAAATATTTATTTTCATCGATCTGGGACCAATTCGTTCACTTGCTTTTTTACGTACTCAATTCTTCCTTGTAAATTTTGTTTCTTTAAGTTTGAAATGTTCATGCACTTTAAAAAATTCTTTATTTATTACCCTATTATTTTTTAATTTTTAATAAGTTATGAATGTAATTACACAAACTAACCGATCCTTTGTCGCAACGCTTGATTGAACGATTTGTCACAAAACTTCCAACGCAAAGCTTTGCGACAAACTGTTCTCAATTTTCCATCTGCCTCTTCGCTTCCGTGCTTCAATTAGTTCTCATTTTTACGCATGCTAAGATTTTTTTCTAACCCTGGTTTGGCTCGCTAGACAGTTTCACTTTTTGCCTTTTACATTTATGATATTTTCATGGAACACTTTTCATCTACTTCAAAGTAAACTAACCATATTTTCTAATTGTGTCTGATTGCACAGATATCATTCTTTAGCCGAGAGATATCCCATCTATACGTTAAAACCAAAAGCAATAGTGCATTCTTATAAACTATTAGGAGAAAAAAGCAGAATTATCTGCATATTTTCCTTAATATCATAATAAATTATCTAAAAACAGTGGGTTCAAAGTTTTAGCACATTTTTTTGAAACTGACAGAAAGTATTCCTACCGATCCTTTTCTGGTAAGAGTAGAACTGCAAAAGTACTGCAGCATACCAATAAGAAAAAAGAATTTACTTATTTTCTTAGTGAGTAAATATTTTGACCCCTATTGTCTTCTTACAAAAGGAAGTTAAAGTTATCTTCGTAAACATTAAGAAAAAACTGTTTAAGGATTTTTTTTTTTTCTATTTTAGTGGATACTCTTGCCTAAATACTTTACGTATGTTAAGATTTGTTGTTGTGGTACATATATATCACATGAATTTTAAGAAAGCAGAGTTTATATTTGTGTGAAAGAATACTAGACGAAACTTAAATGAAAAACTATGCTGTAAAGCTTATCTGATGTCTGAAAAATAAAATTGGATCAAAAAATGAGAGCAACTGGAAAAGCAGCTAAACACTAAAGTTTTACTTCGCTACAAGGAACACAAAATCTCTTTGAACACCGAACAAATTTTAATGTTCATTGAATAATTTTTGGACTTAAGTTTCGGTCAAGATTCTCATGTATTAATGTGTGTGTGTGTGTGTGTGTACACGCTCGTTTGGGCTGCCAGATTGAACAAACAATGTACCAGATTGATGAAAAAAAAGCAATGGTGTTAAAATAAGTGAGTAAATTGATACAGTACAAATAAGCACAAACCGACAGCCCGGTTATGGCATCCAGAGACTGCAGTATCGTCCTTGTTATTAACTTAACAGTCTGAGATAGTCAATAACCGAGCTGGAAGCAGGTGTCGTGTCATTGGAGCTGACTTAGGAACCGCTCGAACAGTGTAATAACGAAAAAAGTCTAAATAAGTCGTAATCGAAAGTGCGTTTTGCGACTTATTTTTGACGCAAAAATTATTTGCCCTCTCCTGCCCGCCATCCAGATATAAAGTTTAAAGTTTTCAGAAATTTAAAGAAAAGCTCCAAAATTAAAGACTTTGGAAGTAATTTATCACGCAATTTCACCATCTGCATCCATCTAAAAATCCTGTGAAAGATGTCTTCCACTGCTCACAGAAACTCGCTAAATTTGGAAACTTTTCTTAAAATTCCGGCATACTCATTAACAAAAAATAAACATTATTACTGAAATAAACAAAATGCACTGAATCTATACCTTAATTAGCTTAATCGATTCTTGGGATGCTTCAAAATTTCAGCTCTAGTCTTATTACACTTTTGAGCAATTAAGAAAAAAAAAACCTCGACAGCACAAACTCTATCATGAGCAGTCTAGTACTATATAAAGTTTGACGTCCTATAAGAATAAATTTGTCATTTTAAGAAAAAATAAAATTTTGATTACATATGTAATATTTTTCACTTATTGGAGTAAAAGTACAGTTCCACACGCATATTCATTTTTACTCCTTTCTTTGGAAGAAATAGCTCAGTTTATTTATACATGCAAAATAACGACAGCCCTGTATCACATCCAGAGACTGCGTTATCGTCCTTGTTGTGGAATCCTCTATCTGGAATAGTGAATAACCGAGTTGGAGGAAAATGTCATCTCAGTTTCTGCCTTACCCCTGGCTTAGGCGTTGGTAACTTACTGCTTCATACCCTAGCTTTGCCTTCAATTTACGAGTTGAACCGCACAATGGCTGTGTATTCTCACGGGTGAGATCAGTTTATTTTATTTATCAGTTTGTTGACACTCTCAGCTTCATTGAGATGACATCTGCCACCAACTCAGTATTCACTATTCCAGACTGATGAATCCACAACAAGGACAAAAGGAATGTGATGACCGAGCTGCTTGTATGTTGCATGTAGTTCTGCCTTAAGCCCTAGCTTAGGGCTGATAATTTACTGCTTGATTAGCTCAGTTTAGTTTGGTGAAATTGCTCTGTTTCTTTAAAATACATTTATTAGTGTCCAAATGTCAAATGACCCTAACAGTGCAGTGACTAAAATGGCACTCTTATGTGAGAATCGAGTGACGGTCACTTTAGGGTATCCTTCTCATGACGCTCACGAAACGTTACTGTAAAATCATCAACAGGTTATAGCATTTTAGGAATATGTATCAGTCCGTCGTGACGTCACAAAGTTACGTTGCAGGGACATTTTCATAATGTCGCAAACAGGGCTGCGGAGTCGGAAGAAAAATTGCCGACTCCGACTCCTGGATTTTGAAACGTCTTCCGACTCTGGCTTTTCTATTTATTTTTTTTTTTTTCAAATCCCCCTTCCTCATGGGAAGGGGAGGAACCCCTAAACAAAGATTGAAATATTAACTCCTTTTTATGAAATTTTCGCGTTGTATTTTACTGTACACCTAAGATGTATACAACGTTAGAAATTCAGTTTGAAAATCAAATTATCTGATAGTTGCGATTTCTAAAGTGAGATTACATAAAAATCCCATTTTAAAAAAATGCAATAGGATTAATTTGCTCCCTTTTAATGTTTAACTAACAGATATTGATTAAATCCTGTGCTTCCAATTATTAAAAGCTGTAACTTGAGGGGGAGGATTCTTAGTCAAAAAACTTTTCTTGACAGGGGGCGGTCCTCCCCCCTCCCGGGTGACACCCGTCTGGTGGGTACCACCTCAACTTAATCTCAGAGTTTATAAAAATTGAAATACTTTAACTCTGAAAAATTTCTCCAATAATATCTCCCCTAAATCTTAAATTTCATCTTAAAAATTTCAACGAAAATATTGCACTATACTGCGGGGAGTGGTCGGGTACCTGTACGTCTGGAGCTAATTTTACCCAAAATGCGGCGGTATACAGCTTTGTACGATATAGCTGCAATTCTTGGCTCAATTTTTAATTTTAGTTTTATTGGCAGCTTTAGAATTAACCTTAATAAGAAGATTTTAGGATAAACTGCAATTATTGAGTGTTGTAACCAAGAAATCATGCACTGATTTTATTTTGAACTTTTTAGTGACAACCAAGCTTTCTTAGATAAAGTCTTTAGATTAAAAAAAAAACATTTATATCTTATCGGATTTGCGCTTTCGGGCCGAATCAACACTTATTTGAATTTACCAAGCACCCACAGAAGTTTCCCGACTTGCTCAAGCGATTTATACATTCCTTTCACTATTTTATAACTGAGATCGAGGTTAAAATATATATATATTATTATTTTTATTTTAAAGTGATTACTTAAGAAATGTTAGGCAACAAAACTGTTTGCTGACAGTTGCTATCACTTAAATAAAGTTTAAAAATAAGCAAACTAGGAGACGGCTTAGATAGCTGTTACAGAAAGCTCGATAAACAATCAAGCCAGTTCGTTGCCACAATGACAAATATTTTCTTATTAGTAGCATGTAATCAAATTAATAGGTAGTCAGTTTTTTTAAAAAAATGCAAGGAGAGTCAGTGAAAATTAAAGAAAAAAAAACAGAGTCGTTGTTTCGAACGACTCCGACTCCACAGCCCTGGTCGCAAAGTAACCAGTCACAAATTAAATTGTTGAAGCAACGTCGCTGTGAAGTCATGCGAAACATGTCACAATATATGTGTCACGGAGTACGGAGTGACTCATTTGAAGTGGAACAATTCTAATACTTTGTATTTGTGGTCATTGTGACTCCTTGACACATGTCCCTAATGCGTAACGGAGTGACTCATGTGAGGTATAACAATACTAAAACTTTGTGACTGTGGTCGTTGCTACTCATGTGAAGTCATGTGAGTTTGTTGTGACTCTTTGATACATGTCACAAATATGTCACGGAGTGACTAATGTGACGTATAAACAATTCTAACACTTTGTGACAGTGATTGTTGTGACTCGTAGTTGCGTCTGTGCAACTTTGCCGTGACACATTGTGCTGCCATGTCACAGCACCGCTGTTTGTGTCACATTCCATGGTATACCGAAGAGCGGTATAAGGAACTTTACTCTACTCTCCTAAATGTTTTCTGCTCGGTAAAATGGCATTCTCGTTAAATCCAAGTTCACTATAAAAGATTCACCTCAAAAGCATCATCTGCATTAGCACCTTATTTAAAATTTTCATGATTAATAAAGCACTTTATGCTTCACCATCCTCTATATCCAAAGGATTTTCACGGATGTAAATAAATTCCGCTATTTCATGAAACAGATTTCAGCCGTCTTAACTTCCAGGAAAATTCAGTTTTTAAAAGTTGTTTGCCTTCAGGTATACTTAGTCACTCCTTGCAAAATTTTGAAGATTCAATTTCTGTTTGGATACGATTTTATCGATCGGCCTCCTTTAATTAGCTCACCTTTATCTATGCATTTCGAATAATAAATCTGAGCCAAGGAAATGCAAGATATACAAGGGAATCATAACTTTTACCGAGACTTTGTTGTTATGCAGCACTTTCTGGGGCCCTTAATTAAATGGTTACCTCAGACTCTTTTCGTAAACGCGATTCTTTTATCTGACAGTATTTAATTAAGAACCCAAGCTAAATAAATTTCTGATATGTTAACATTATTGAAAAGGAATTTGATGACATTATACATGGAGCTCGTTATTTCTTTTTTAAATTTCAACGCAAAATTATGTGGGGGGAAGACATGTTTGATGCTTAGTGTATTATTGCGGACACTATTTCATGCTTATTTTAAACGAAAATTTAATTTTATGATCGTGGCAATGATAAGAGTTGTTCTGAAAAGTTAAAACAACGCGAGGAAATCGGGGGACAAAATCTAGCTTTTGTTTATTCATTTATTTTTTATTTATTTATTTATTTTAGAAAATGCTGTAAAATGAGTCTATTTAATTGAATTTAATGAAATTGTTGATGCATTTTATATACTACTAGCAGTACCCGCACGGCGATACCCGTGCTAAAAATTAAAGGAAGTCCGTTGAATAAAATAAAATGGACGCACCCCCCCCCCCCTTGATGTGAAATTATCATTTTTTTTTCTAAATTCCGTACACGCCTTTTCAGAAAAAACCTATTAAAGTTTTTTTGGAATTTAAGACTATTCGCCAAAACATTAAATATTAAATTAGATTTACAGTTGATTTAAAACTTTTTAGTGAGTGAAGCGGTTTCTTCTGCGATTTAAAATTTTTCACCAAATAAACAAAAAACACATCAAATAGTATCTTTCAAATGTAAAATAATTCCACTACTCTATTGCTTATTGCTCAACTCGCCCAGCGACCAACCTTACCGTAACCCAGTTGTTGGCGTGCGAAGCGAACTCCGAATAATTGGCTACCCCATCCGCCCAACGAAAAATAAAATAAAACACGGGGGACATTCGAAAATTATCATCAGAAAAAGAAAGAGACGAAGAAGTCGCATGTTTCATTCGGTTAAAAGCAAATCAAAATTTCTTTGTAATTCAAAACAATTCGCCAAAACATTGAATTACATTTATGGTTGATTTATAACAATAATCCTAGCCTGGGTTGCTCAGCGCCAAGTGAGTGACTTACGGGGATATTTCCATATTTGGGATCCCGCAAATCTATTGTTTATCGCCAAGGCGACCGCGCTACAGTATCACATCCGATTTCCGAGCTAAGTGAACTCCTGCCGATAAGCGATCCAATCTTTTAACAAAAACGTTTAAACGAAAATTCCCCCAGCAGAAAAACAACGTAATTTAAAAACACGGTACATCTAGGACAAAAAAGAAATCCCGTACTTTGTGTGGCAAAGAATTTATCTATAGAAAAGCTATCGTTTGAGAAAAGGGGGGAAAACTTTTGTCAAATACTCAATAACAATATTCTTTAACTAAAATGCGTAAACACCCTTTGAAAACCTAAATACAGTAGACCCTCGTTTTTCGTGGGCTTATTTTACCCAGTTTCGATTATACTCGGTTTAAGATTTGACACCTTTATTTTATTTTATGCGGATGAGTTTTAGTTTTACGCGGATGCGGCAATGTAAACAGATAAAATTTTCCCCTGTTTCAAAATCCAAACTCCTAAAGATTGCAAATTACGCGTAAACAACTGCATTTTGACGTGCTAATAATCGAGCTTGAGCCACTGGGGACATTTTATGCGATTGATTCCAGAGCTCTTTCTAGAAGTAAAGTTATTAAACTCACACAGTTCAGAACTCACTGGAAGAAGAGCTTTTAGGAGTGACAAAGGAGGCCAAAACCAACGAAGATGCCGACGTCGGTGACGCACAACCAAAAACGTTCACATTGAAAATTTTGAGCCATTCCTAGACAATAGAAATGATTTTTCTGATTTGTTAGAGAAGGAAGATTCTAGCATGGAAATGTGTGTGTGTGTGTGTGTGTGACGCAAGTTATCATGGATGCGTTATTGCTCTGCAAAGAACTACAGAAAAAAAATCTTAATGACTGCCAAAAGACTATCATCTTCTCTTTATAAACAGAACACGAAATTCATTTATGTTTTCTTTACACATTAAACTTATTATACAGTTAGTCATTACTAGAATGAAGTATTTTGTTATCTACGGAACCAAACTTCTATTTTAACACTAGTATTAGGTCTCAATTTACGCGGTTTCGATTTACGCGACATTTCAGTGGAACGTAACCCCCACATAAAATGAGGGTCTACTGTACAATCCTTTGCAATTCAAACTATTTTGCCAAATAAACAAAAAATATATTAAAACTTTCAAGGGTAAAATAGTTCCGCAACTCCATAATTCATCTCCAAATTCGCCGAGCGACTTTTTAATTAAAAAGAAATTCAATTAACAAACGCACAATGAATTCAACCTAGAGTAATAACAGTAAAACATTCATAAGAAATATGACAATATTCCGCAAAATGTTTAAAAAGAAGTAATTCAAAATTGTCTAGAAAATGGACCTAGTGTTATAGCTTTTTCTTGAAAGAAAAACCTTGAAAATCGGCTCAATTAGAATCGCTTATATCTACTGTTCTAATTAATCGAGAGAAATGGAACAAACATCATCTTGTTCTTAAATGAAAACCCTTTCCTACGATATATAATGTTAGGGGGTGGGGGATTTTTTACCCCCTAATTAGGCAAAATTTAGCTTAATTAGTTAATTAGAAAAAAACTAATTCGAAATTTAGAATTCCGGCTTCGAGGTGCACGGGCTCCGGGTACGTTCGAATTTTTGTGCTGAATTTCAGCGCTGTAGGTGGCTATGGGGTCTTCTAGCCCTCGAGTACAAACAAACAAAGAAAAAAAGAAACACCGTCACTTTTATATATTTAGATGGTGTTCGAATTAATTGGGGCAAAGATATTTTTCGAGGACTTTCAGCTTGGTTGTCAGCTGGCTGAAGTGGGCTCCTCTAAGCATTTCTGTCTGTCTTAATGTCATATGGATGTCAGCTTTGACTACTTAAACTATTTTAAATGACAATTTTGGATTATTGAAAAATTCTTAGTTTGTTTCTGTGGGAGGACAAAGTAGCATTTTCCATTCTTTCAATATAGTGTAAAACATAGGGATACAAATACAAAAGTGACGACCAGCAACAGGCTCTGGGCCCAGCTAAGACTGGTCCTAGTCAATTTACAATATCAATGGTCCTCTTAAAACTATCTACTCCCTTGCTCATTAACTCTCTGCTGTGAATTACAAGGGAACAACGCCAATGATAATCGGACTAAACTGACACAAACTCATGGAGGTAAAAGAAAATTCTGTGGTTGGTATTGGAAAATCGAACTTTTGACAACTTCTCTTCTGATCAACAGTGAGAGAACTCTGCTGCAATCTCAAACAATGGACATCAATATCAATAGGCAATACATACCTCATAAGGTTAGGTATTACCCAGTTCTTATAGGTCTAATAATGCTATTTCAGAGTAGGATCCTATTTTAGAGTTTTTTCTTTTTTCCTTCACATTTTCCCTTTCTTCGAGGAGAAAATGGTTCAGTTACATTGGTCATTTCTTCAGACGCCCGGAGAAACTCGATTTTCTCATACTAATCATGGACGCTGTATTTTTTACAGCTATGGATGCGTAACTTTAGTACGATTATCTTTGCTAACTTTCTAGGAGTTATATCCTTTTTTAGCGTACTAAAAGGAAATAATGCAAAATTTAACTTCTTTTTCACACAGAAAAAATCTGAAGAATTGTTAATGTTCGTAATTTGTCATCTAAACTAGTTCTAAGCAATCAAAACTGACATCCAGACCGCGAACAGATTAGTGGGACCTGCTGGAGCTACCTGGCAATCATCTTGAAAGTCTGCAAAATAATAGCTTTGTAAAAATTAATTCGAACACTATTATACATAAATATATTTATTGAGCATAAAAAACACTAAATAAAAACATTAAAAAAAATCGATACCACAAGAAAATTTAATTTTATCTTGCAGTGGACATGTAAAAAATAAAAGGAACTGTAAGATCTATGCAAGTTATTCATAAGTTTTGATCACTAGTCGTTGAGATACAGTTTACTGAAGATGAGTCGAATAAACAATTTATTTGCATTGCAAGGCAAGACTATCGGAAGACATATCTAAATCAGACACGAAAATCATCAAGAAAAGCACATCACTAAGACAAAGATTCTAAGTTCTTTTTCTGTTACATTATTCAATACAAATCCTGTAGTACACGAAGTAGTTAATAAGTTTAATTTTAGTGTTCATTTGGGAAGTATTTTTTAAATCTTAAAAAAAGATATATTGTGCATAAAGTAAAAAAATAACAAATAAATAAATAAGGATTTGGGGAAAATTTCTCAGATGATACTTAGTAATTTCAATATCTCAGGGGGCACGTGTTGTTATTGGATGAAAAGCTCAAATTTTGCGCTCATTAATTTTCATTATAATGTCACAAAAGTAAGAGCCGTTGCTAGTTGAATTCCCCCCAAAAAATATTTGGTATAGTAAATTAATATTTAAGAAGTTTTGCGCAAAATTTTCAATTTCGGAAGAAGGAGAAATTTGGGGAAAACTAGGAAATTCGATTTTTTATGACGGCTAATTATGAACGCGCAATTTCATCTAGAGCTAAAGAAACCAGCCTTCCCGCATACCAGCATCGATTTTCTAATTTCAGGTAAATATGTCTCTCAATTATTTTGTGTGCAAAGTGACTTCAAGCATTTTTTTTTTTTTTAATATTTAAAACTGCTTCCTAAAATAAATACTGTCTCCTTTAGGAAAAATAAAGCTATTTGTAAGTATAAAGTAGATAGCTTGATAACTGAATTTATACATCGTTAGGTTTCGACTTTCATTTTCGGGAGAGATAGTTTAACCGAAGGCTGATGCATTTTCTATTTCGGTCAGTGTATTTAAATTTCTTATGAAAAAAAAAAGTCTTTGAAATCTGATGGTTCATTTACCAGAGCTCTATACAAGCATTATTTTAAATAATACCCACAAAAGAGGTCCTCAGTAAAAAAAAATTGTGCAATTAACCTTTCTCCTTTTTTTATTAAACAGTCCAAAAGTTATTTCTAATGTTTTGTTCAGTTCGACTTCTTAGGTCCAATTAGCTCAGTGATTTCAATCTTAATTACAGTAAGCCAATGCTTTGCCTTTTCAACAAAACTGGAACACCTCAAACTTCAGGCAAAAAATATACCCGAACAATATTTTTCTATCTTTGGGAATGTAAAATGATTTCTTGAGCCTCATGCAAACTGATTAAGTGATGCCACAATAATAAAGCAAACGAAATTAAGGTCTCTACAATTCACGTAGTGCGTTTGCTGGCATTATTCGCAGACACCATTCGCTCAGCAAACAAAACCTGCTTGTGCTTATGCACGACTCTGTCAGTGGTACAACTAAAATTCTCTTCTGGGATGGATTCTTGGTTCATAATGGACCTCACATGAATATTTATTACTGTCACGTTCTTTTGAAGGGGAGAGAATATAAGAGCATTTAAATGTCGTCTGAGCTTGAGTGTTATAAAGAGTTGCCTCAAAATAAAAAGTGGAGAATTACCCAATAAAACAGATGCATTTTAAAAAACCAGCAAACATGTTTTGGCTGCCAACTTTCCCGATGTGCTCAGGAGATTCCCAAAATTTTTATACCTTCTCTCGAACTTCCTAAAAATGTAAATATCTCACGAATTTTCATCGAAACAACGAAATTCTCTAAAAAAAGGGACTTTTAAGTGATTAGGATTTCGAAAAAAATCTTCACAGAAACTTTCTTGTACTTTCTTAAAAAATCTCTATGAAAAGGATTCGTTTTTGCGATGACAACTGGTTCAGGTCGCGATCGCAAAAGCGAAATCTTTTCATACACGAATATGGTAAAGGTCATTTTTGATGCGTTCGTTGCATTTTACTTCTTTTAAAATTTGTATTTACCAAAAACTGCAATCAAACGTTTCCTATTTTTCTCTGAATTTCCTAAATCTTCACCAGCTCCGAGGATTGTTTATTATCACTTATAAGAGAAAACAAACTTCTAACTATATTAAAATGTTTTTCAAACCTAAAAACTGTAGTTTTCAACTTTAAAAAAGTGATGATAATGATCTCATTTTCCAAATTTCAGACACTGCCCTATCACTGAACGCGGAATTTCGGGTTCCTTACAGACCAACTATAAAAAATCCTTACTTAATTTTTTAAAAATCTCTTTCACACTCCAAATTGTTGGCGTTAATTTTTTTTCATACAAAGTTTCCCGAATTTGCGCTTAAGTGTCCCAAATTTTCAATTTTCAATACTGGCATCTATTCTATTTATTGTAAGGCTTGGATTTTTATTTGTAAGTCCCTCCTATAAACAGTTACTTTCTTGCTTTTTAATAATTTTTAACTTGAACTATTTTTTGGATCTGTTATGATTTGGATACTTCCTTACATGTACTATGTTTTTATACGGTATTTCCAAAAATACTTTACTTTTAATTTTTGACCTTTCATTCTTGATTTTATATTTTTTAGTGTGTGTATGTGTATATATACTAATAAGCATATCTTAGTAGCAGGTTTTTGGAGTTGGAGTCGAGGAGTCAGAGTCGGACTGATTTTGGGGTAAAGGAATCATAGTCGAAGGTTTAAAGTTCCTAGACTTGGAGTCGGACATTTCCCCTCAACTTTGCTAGTCTGTAACTCTGCTAGTGCTTGTGGAGTCGGAGTCTCGCAGATTTTGAGGTAAAAGAGTCAGAGACGGAGTATGGCATAGTTTGGGGGAAAAGAGTTGGAGTTAAAGTCGGACTCCGGAAGATTTTGGGGTAAAAGATTCGGAGTCAGAGTCAAAAGATCGAAAATTTCCAGAGTCGGAGTCGAAAAGTTTCCTTCTGACTCCGCAACCATGCTTAGTGTAGTCCCATATTTTTAGTTATGTATAAAAACAGAACATATTTTTAAAAAAAACCTCTTTTAAATGTCGTAAAATTTTCCAAAAGTGCTTTTATATATTAAAAGCTCAATTAGCTTTTAATCTTAACTTAGGTTGTTTTCAAAACTTTCAAGTAAAAAAAAAAAAAAACGTTAACCGTTTTCTTCTAAAAGCATCTCAAATGCTTTCAAAATTTATTTCATTATTAATACTAAGAACTCCGTTAGCAATTTCTATTTTAAGTACAAAATTCAAAGCATATTTCAGGAAAAAAATAAGACCCGGGAGAAGTTATGAGCTTCTATATTCAATGGCAAACTAAATGGAAAAATACTGTACGAATTCGGCGCATAATGTGCTTTCAGGCTTAAAGAAACTTTTCAGCAAAGTGCGCATGATCTTGAAGCGTTTCTCAAAAACGAAAAGAAGATTTGAGGCTAGAAATATTTATTTTGTGGCCCGCAGCGGACAGATTTTCGAATAGATTTTGAAATATCAACGTGGATTAGTCGCAAGTGGTTGATATGGAATTTTTTTCCGACTCGACGGTGAAATCCGAATATTATTACTATCCAACAGCTGCTGGATTTTTTCTTTTTTTGCCGTTCTATTCCCATAGAAGTATTTCGACTATCAAAGTCGTATTATGTTTCTTTTTTTTTTCAGGCGTAAGTACAGAATAATAAGAATTTAGCCCAGAATATTACGATTTATAAAAGTATGTGATAACTATATAAACATACAAAATACTGATATTTGAGCATTTTATTCATTTCTTTACAACTATAGAATTTCAAAACAGGGCAAGTTCGAAAGATTAAAAGTACGGATGATTGAACACATAAGTGATATAGCTGAAGAAATTTAACTTTATATGGAGTAAATTTGTTACTACAAACTGCGTTTTCGTTTTTCAGAGCTACAAGGAGCCCATTATTTAGTGAAAGAGAATGAAGTTGTGCTATATAATAGGCTATTTTGTTTCATAACTTTCCTTTTCATTTCCTTTTACTGAAAAAGGGAATCGATTTGCAATTCTTACGACAAATTTATCTTTTTAATAATGCGTCATTGTTTCAACCTCAAGTTACATGGCTAGAGAAAGACAAAGATTTAAAAAATAATAAAGGGGTGGGGAGACACAAAAGCGCGTCACATACAGCTCAAGATTTTTTTTTTTTTTTGGCTTGGGCGCGACTTACAAGTTTCCCTGTCCAGGGCAATGTTCAATTCTTCTTGCCCTCTTTGAATGATCGATCAAAATTATATATGCGTATACAAGGTTCGATGAACGCCAGGCGAATAAAAAAAATTCGGTGGAGACTAGTTATTTTTGAGCAAGAGTCTTTCAGAAGCTACGTCATTCGGAATTTTCCAAAAAACATTGTGAAATAATTTGTCTGGCAATTAAAATTACTTTTTACGGTATTTGTACACGTTGCGTGTGTAACTGTACAGTACTATCACACCTGCAGCACATACAAATCATTATTTCTTAAGTACAATTTTTTTCTAAATTTGATTATGTATCACATATAGTTGTCGTCCTGTTCCAGCTAGGTTAACAATTTGGGGTGCGCTGCTTCACTTTTTCGAATGCTCCTTAATTCGGTGTGAAGTTCGACTTCTACAGTTCCCACATGCCATAAGGACCCGTTTTATAGGGTAGGCAACCATTCAAAACACAACACATTCACACAAAGAAAGGACAGGAGAGGGAAAGTACGTCCATGCCCGAACAGGGATTCAAATTCGGATCTTCCTGTCGCAGTCAGACTTCTCTGACCACTAGACAAGGCAGGCGACATCATTTATAGTATAAATACTATTATGATGCATAATGGTGACAAATATATAACAACTATAAAATCACCGTCAAGGTATGACGGGTGAAAATTGATTTTACATCTGAACTAAGAAATTGCCAGTTTGGTGATATTTTGATTGTTGACATTTTAACTCTAAAGCGTTCATTGTTGATCCCCTTTTTCGTTTCTTCATTCTCCTCAAATGAGTCTTACCAGTAAAGCAGTTAAGTGACCGGATCCAGTTCAGCCTCGTCAAAGTAAAGCATTTCCCTGCATGTCAAACATTACCAAAAAATATCATCAAACTATCATGATGGGGAACAAGCTTTATTGTTGATTAATCTAGTAAACAAAGGCCAAAATCAGGGTTTAAAAAAAAAAAAACCATGTAGTTTTGAAAATTGACAAACACGTACAGGAAGGGATCCTGAAGAACATACTAAAATTCCCCGATGGTAGGGGAGGAGCTCTCAGCGCCACCTAGGATTTAAGGTGGTGGTTTTTTTTTTTTTTGTAAGTTTTCTTCTTATATCTCAAAAACTATTCACTTAAGAACAAAATTGTTGGTTGTGGAATTAAGAAGCGTAAAATTATCTTTAAAAAGCTTTTTTAATTTTTTTATTGTAGTATAATAGTTTCCGAGATATTGAATTTCAAAACTTGTGAATTTTTGAAAAACTGACCATTTTTTCGTTCTTTTCCATTTTTGGAGTCTCTTCCGTACTTGATTTGATGTGATTATTTTCTGTTTTCAGTCAGAAGTAGTGAAGGTCATTATGGTAATTCGATTTCATGAAACTGGAAAGCAAGTGAGGGTACTAGGACGTCGCACAACGATCTTGAAATTAAAGTACGTGTTTTCAATTTTTGTCTTATTTCTCAAAAACTATTTACTTTTAAACAAAGTTGTTATTCGATGAATTAAAGAACGTATAATTATTTTTAAAAAGCTTTCTTTACTTTTATTGTGTCTATAACAGTTGACGAGAAACTAAATTTCAAAGTTAGTGAATTTTCGGAAAATTGACCATTTTTTCGCTTTTTTCAATTTTTGGAGCTTCTCAAGGGCTTGTTTGATGTGATTCTTTCCTCTCTTCGGTCTGAAGTAGTGCAGGTAATTAGGAGGACTTTATTTCTTGAAATTAGAAGGCAATTTTGTTCTTAAGTGAATAGTTTTTGAGATATAAGACGGAAACTGAAAAACGATACCTAAATAAAAATCCTAGGTGGCGCTGCGAGTGCCACCCTGAAGAGCCTGAAGAGCCCCCACCCTGTGAGCGCCTGAAGAACATACTAAAAGTCCCCTACCACCGGGGACTTTTAGTATGTTCTTCAGGAGTCCTTACTGTACGTGTGTGCCAATTTTCAAAACTACATGTGTTTTTGTTTTTTTTAAACCGTTCATTGACTAGACTAAATGGTGTCAGGAGCTTTACTCAATCAGTAAATTCGCTATTATATATATAAGGATTAAAAAGCAAAAATTTAAAATTCCCACAAGAAAGGGGGAATATATACGTGAAAATGGGACACCCTTGGAAATGGGTTGCAAGTTATGACGTTTTATTCGATAACTTCCGTTAATTTTGTGGTTGTTTTTGATTATTTTTTGTGATTTTTCTCAAAGATTTCGTTTTGGTTATAAATACTAATTACAATAACTACTTATCTTTATAGACATATATTATTGTAAGCGAATCGTAATAAAAACTCGAAATTAGCTGATGTTTCATTTCTTTAATACCAAGTTAAGTTTGTGTTTAAAAAATGCCTCTCCGGACAGTGAAATTCCTTCACAAATTTTTAACAGAATTAACTAGGACAAAAATCAATCCAGAAAGTCGAAAATCCTGCTCATCCGAGAAATAAGCAACACAGATCTTAAAATAACTAAATTTGCACTTCATTGCGACAAAAAACCATATTTTGTATTTAAAAAAAAACTGCATAGAATTAGGGTGTTTCCTTCAGTCTAAATTACTACTATACTATCATTTTAGTAACTAATGTAACTGAAATAGATAGAATTTAAAAATATATATATACATATATATGCAACCAGAAAATATTTTTATTTTCCCAACATTTAATTTTTGATTATTCTTTTAAAACGTCTGGTTTCTAAAACAATATGTTTCATTGTGTGACGCGTGTCGAATCGCGCGTGGTTGTCTTTTCTGGCAAGATATCAGCTTTTGGGCGATTCTCGAAAGTGTCCCGTCTGCGTAACGCTAAGTTTTTTATTTTATTCAAGTAAGTATTAATTAAATATGGGATTAACTGTTATGCTTTGTTTATATCAAAGCATGTTTTACTCTCCAACAGCATTATTTTTGAAGGCTTTGGTTAGCTGGAAAAAATAAAAAACATAGCGTTACGTACGGGACATTTTTTCGAGAATCGCCCTTTCGGTGATTTTTCACTGCGAGCAATTATTAGCAGAATGAGAATTGTAGGGGGGGGGGGGAGGGATATTCATTTGGCGACGTTTGAAAATGTTCTGAAACTTTGTTCTAGTAATCTCAGCGACTCGATCATTTGTGACGTCAGCAGCGAAAATAAAAACAGCAACTGAACGTTTTGTAAGATTATTTTGTAAAAAAAAAATTTTAAGTCAAAATTAAGAAAAAAAAATAACTTAATCTATGTTTCCCACCTTTGAAAAATGGGTACAATATTACCCAATCGTTTACAAAATCACAAGAATGAAAATATAAAACGATAATTTTTTTGCATCATTTCGCAACAAAGTATTGGTCTACTATTGTCTTTTGATTCTAACACGTGAGGCGTTTGAATAAAGCACGGCCAAGGAAATAATACCTTTCATAGATCAATGCGAATGTTTCGAGCACTTAAAACTATGTTCTTGCTGTCATAATTCAAAATTATTTATGTGAACATAAAGTTTTTAAAACTTCAACACAGTTGATCCAGATAATCCGGAGATCCAGATAAACCAGAAACGGATAAACGAGGTTCGACTGTGCTAGTGAGGCGGTGAGCAGTTGTTTTCGTTGCATTGAGACTGCGTTTGTAGAGAAACGGTTTTCACAGAAACGTTATGGGGGGGGGGGACGAATGAAAAACATCCGTATGGAAACGCACGGATCGGTGGATGAATGCGTACATTTTTCGATTTAAAGAGCACACGAGGCACTTTTTATAGGCATTTAGTGCACGAATTTAGGGAGCAAAGTGGGTAAATACGTTTTGGTGTATAAATACATAGCATAATTTTTTGGATAAAAGCGCATGGGTACATACACTTATGACCAAAAGTATTGGGACACTTTCAAAATTTAACATTTTAAAGAATTTCTCAAGAAATAAGAGACCAATTGCTTTGAAACTTTTTTCACATAAAAAGTATGCTCCAGCTGTCAATTTCCAATAAAAATTATATCACGCTGGCGTTTCGGGGGTCAGTAACAAATTGAGGAGAACAAAAATGTTTTTTGGTCATCGTTCATCATAAACAGCTTAGAATAAGCTGTAAATTTCAGAAATTAGTTAGCTTACTATGAGCAATCATTTTTCATACTTATGAGGAGGTATCACTGATATTATCGAAAATATAAGCATTTCTTTCAAAACTACAAATTTTATTTGAAGGTCTTTGTCTCATAACACGCAAAGTTTTTCATCAAAGCTTACGAAACTTTCAGAAAACTTAAAAGCATACAAGAGAAGCATAATACTAGAATTGGAAATTAAAATTTTGAAAATTTGACAAAAAAAATGGACAATTAAAACAATTAATTTTTACTGCGCATGCGCGAAAGATAGCAATTTAAAACTTTCATAATCTAAAATCCAACTAACGTCTTCAACTCATTAAAAAAATTGCAGTTCAGTATCTTAAAAATTCAGAACGTTATCAGCGATCTAATTAGCCAAATTTCAATAATTCTTGGGTAGGTTATGAACCGTGAGGGGTAGTTCGCAAGTTCGTAATAGTTGCTTGCAATCGTTCACTGTGATGCGTGAAAAAAAAAGGAACCCTAAAGCTCATGTAGGGTAGACTGGGGTACGTTTACGTGGATTTTTTTCAATGAATTTTCTAAATTTTATGTTTTAACTTAGGAAATTTTTGACATTGTAGTTTGATGAAGCAGTTAATGGAGTCAACTTGGTATATTCAGTTGTTGCTCAGTTTGTACTTTTAACAGTTAAAAAAATTATTTTTAAGTCCAAATCGGTTGAGTAAGCTTTCCTCAGACACGGGAAATGTTTACGGATACTCATTATGACACCTAACGTGGTTCTGTTAGTGTTTTGAACATAATGTCTTACCATAGTTAAAATAAAGCAAATTTATTACAGACTGAATAGTGTATTAAGTAAAAGCTGAACGGGCATGAAGACAGCATTACAATGTTGTAAGCTATAAGGTACGAATTTGTAACTAAATTACAAATTAAATGTTGATTTTCAAAACTAAACAGCCTGAAAATACTAAAAGGTTTTGAGGTCAGTTTGGAGCAAAAGAAACATCAAAGCACGTTTAGAAGTAAGACACAGTAAGAACGTGCGTAAAGGTTCTTAGATGTCAACGCGTAAACTTTCCCCGCCGCCAAATTTGGATTTATTTTTAACGTGTAAAAAAATTAATAACATTTACAATTCTTAAAAAAAAAATACAATTCTCAAAAAAGGATAAAATTCTGCTGAATTTTATGTATTTGTTCTCTCTTAACTAAGTTTATTCACAATAAGCTTCAAAATGTTCAACTCAAAATTTACTCGACTCGGTAGAAAACAGATTATTCTTTCTGCATGCTATGTCGAAGCTCGACTGATGCTCAAAAACTTGTCAATATATTTGCTACGAAGCAGCATCAATTTGTTATGACTGCTGGCTCTCCAGTAATAATTCGTTTTGAAAAAGGGCACTGGGTAAACGAGCTCCTGTCTACCCTACCAATATTTATATTTTTAGAGTCAACACCATTATTATAAAATAATGATGCAAAAAAGGAATCTTTTTATATCAAACGCATTTTAAGCTGCCTCAAAATGAAAAATTCAGAACGTCAGAGTTTTTCCCTTCTCTGCAAGAATGAATCACTCAATAGAAACTGCAAAAATTCCTGAACAGTTAAGATAAATAGCATATTATATTAAAAATAAAACACCATGTTAACCCAAAGTAAAGTTAAAGTTTAGTTTTTTGCTAAAAAGAACTAGTACCGGGACTTGATTACCAAATAGGCCAACTAGGCCTTGGCTCCACTTTTTAGGGGCCCCAAAATGGCTAAAGTTGTTTTAGCCAGTTGTAAGGTTTGATCACAGGGGGTCCCAAAAAAGCGTTTGCCCTAGGTCCCCAATATCTAAATTGGGCCCTGAGTATAACCAATAAAATTTTGAATATTTTAATTACTACTAGAAAGGGGGGGCTCCGCCCCCTGATCACTTCGCTGGTCAACCTCGTTCGCCCCCTGAGGCAGACACACATAGAAATTAATTATGGCGAAGGTATACGGATTGTTGCATGAACATGGGAAACGTTGCATAGATTCACAATTTTAATGATGCTTTTGTGGCCTTTGAGTTAAGATGCTAACATTTAGAACAAAGTTTCCTAATCTTTTCCCTCTTTTGACACTGCTTAGGTTCCAAAGAATCCTAACACTCATGTACTAGTTAGTACAATCAATATAATTTCTTGATTACTTACGGAGTCTTTAACAATATTTCACAAACCCCAGGGTTTCAGGGATCCCTGGTCGGTAAAAGCAGAATTAATGAGTTACCAGACAAACTCTGTTCACGAAAAATACTTTCGAACTGAGCTAATTTTATCATTGCCACCTACTTCCGTACAATAATCACCAAAGAATGAGGGAAGCGTAAGAAATATCTTCCATAACTATACTTTTCCTTGCGCACTCGGAACACGACGGCAAGCACTCGCGACACTCTCGGCTCCGTGTCAAACATGCAAGAATTTATTCGTTAATTAAATACTACAGAAGCAGCAGGCTCTCGAAGACGGAAGAGCTACTTTACCCACATTTAATTAAGCAATAGATGTTACAATATGACAAAGACGCCGTGCGAGCTCAGAGTTATGATTACGTTTTGCGCGCTCTTCTTAAAACTTTCCCGTCGTTGAAATTTATTGCGTGGTGTCTATTTATAGCTGCAAAATGAATAACGAAACTTGTTTTCTTCTTATTCATAAATAATCAACAATTTAGGGAAATTTTTAAGAAACATTTGTTTATTGAATGAAATAACTATTTCTAGAACGCTTGCTTGTCAGTCGAAGTCATTGAAATGTTTCTAAACTACCTGGAATGAAATCTCTTTTAACAGGTGTAATGGGACACAAGCGTGCGCCTGAACTAATGGAGCGTTTTTTATTGCAAAACGAGCAATTATTGATGAGCTGAGAAAGTTTCAAAAAAATATACAGTAAAGGTTTTTCATTCAAAAAAAAAGAAAAGAAGATTTTTATTGACTTTTTTTCAGTTAATCGTTAATTTCGAAATTGAGTGGTTGTTATTAGAAAAAGTTCGGCGATCTTGCCCCACCTAAGCAGAAACTTTAAAAAAAAAATATGTGTTAACGAAAATTAAAAGATAATACCCCTCACCTCTCTTAATGTAGGTCCAGATGCTGTGTAAAATTTATCGTGGCTAAAAACTACGAATAAAAGTTTTTATTGCAAAAAAACAAAACTGCAGCTTTGTGGCTTATTACCTTGACAGTCCGACAATTCGCCCCACTACAACAGGTAAAATGCCCCACTTGAGCAGCATTGCAAAACTTGCTGCTATTAGTAAGAAAGTGTATTAATTGACTAAATTAGTTGAAATAAATACAAATTATAATGTGGGCAACTAAATGAAAAATCAAACTCAATTTAATTCTAAACTGCAAATATAGGTTAAAATATTTTTTAACCTATATTTGCAGTACCTATATTAACCTAGATTTAAACTGTACATTTTTATCAAAAAGATTAACCGCAATTACCATTGCTACAAAGGAAAATAACGTTTTTCCCCCCTTACGTAAAAGGTTTTAAACTGTGTAATAAGTAATTCCCCTACTTAAGCTTCGCCAAAATACAAGGTCTCGGAGTAACGTGGTTTCTTATTTTTTTTATCTCGTAGCTAAGAAATAATTCATGATTTCCTTAAATGCACATATATTTAACTCGCAATAACGCCAAATATTTGCCTCAATCATCTATTCTTTATTTAATCGTTTTGTTTCCATTTAATCTTTATATAAACAATAATAATGGAAATTAAAATAACACCCCTCGACTTACGCGAATTCGAATTACAATCTCCTAATTTGGTACCATCAACGCGCAACTTTGAGGCATTACGGTATTGTACATCTGAAAGGTAAGAATAAAGTTACGAACCCACCTGCTGTTGCGATTCAATGGTTGGAAAATACAATAATTTGAAGCAACGTTTTTGGCAATTAAATAAGATAATTTTCATTGCACAGAAAAAATATAAATATATTTTAATGTTATGCAATTACAATCAGAAAATAATCTTCAAATGTCACTAAAATTTCACCCTATTTGACGAAATGACTTTGAGAATAATGCTCAGATTGATGTTGTTGTCAAATTGCGTAAATGTTTCGTCAAATTGAAAAAAAAATCGTAATTGATTTCTGACTCAGCTAAGAATGAATCGTAAATGACGCAAATTGTCTAAATATTAAAGAATCCATGAAAGGGAGCGATGCATTTCTCCAGAGTATGGTGTTTTTCTGTAATAGTCAAACAGTAAATTTTTATAAAGCACGTTGAATTAGCACTTTATTAATCACATTTTTGCAAAGGCTTGTTTTTATTCTTCAGTTTTTATAACATTTTCTAAACTTTTGACAGAACTGTCCCAGTTCAACTAATAACAAGTATGCTAGGAACAATTTTTTTTTCTTTGTACATACAAACACCGCTCCCCCCCCCCCTTAAATGCAGTCACGTACCTAAATAATACATAGCTATATTAGATTTTTGTCATAATAAATAATGCTTCAGCCAAAGTAAAACATATTAAATGTGGGTCATATTACCCTGCCAAGTCATCAGTGGGGCAAATAAACTTTATTCAGGTGGGGAATATTACCTTTTTGGTAAGGTTAATTGCCCCACCATCTCTTGTTCAAACAGCAAGCCAATATGGCTGCAATTAATAGTAACAGCCTTCTTTATGGTACTCTTTTACTGCATAAACCGATAATTGGACATAATATTTGAACTCTAGTTAATTAAACAAATTTCTTAAAAGTAAAATCTTAGATCAAGCTTTAAAAAATGTCACTCTTACCTTTCACTTTGCTCTGAAGCTGTAATGACCTTTGAAAAATTGCTGAAAATGGCTTTAGTATATGCGTGTAGCTTCTTTATACACAAAACCCCTTGAAAAAGTTGACACAGGCGTACTATGTTGTTACAATCGTGAAATACAGTTACTGGAACAATTTATCAGACGTGGCAAGATCGCCGGACTTACTCTATGTAGCAAAACGTTGTGAAAAAATGAATAAAAATGAAAAAAATCTTTTGAATTTTAACGTCCTGAATTCAAATTATGTTTTTCGCAATCACGGAATGCGATAAGACCCTACTCGTTGATTTTCTTGTTTCTACAAATGGACGGGAATGGAAATGGAGAAAAAATTCGCTTCCGTCGTATTGTGATTTTCTAGATTAAGTAATACGTGCCATATCCATAAAAAGGAAGATCATTAAGAGGCGGTGATAAAGATCTGGTTGGTTTAGCAAATTGGTAACCCGCATATTCATCATAAAGATTAAATTTGCAATGTATACCAAAATGTTATACATTGCGAAATTCAATTTAAAATTCATCTATGTAAATGTTTTTCCGAAAACAAAAACGCAATTTTGCACCCCTCCCCCCTTTTTAAAAGTAAAATTTTCTTAAGTTAAGCCTTGAATGAACACAAATGATTTGTAACCATGGTGATGAACATTTATTCTCATAATAAACATTAAATAATAAATATTCTCGTTGTCATGGTAATGTTAAAATTCAGAGCAACGTCAAATTCGCCGAAGAAAGCTTAAAGTGATCGCTGAGTAAAATGATTCGCATTTGCAAGCATTAAGCTTAAAGTGATCGCTGAGTAAAATGATTCGCATTTGCAAGCATTAAAAAATGCACACAAACTTTTGCTTGCAAAACAGATGCAATGTGTACTTATAAATAGAATGATTTTACTGGAGTACAGTGACTTGGTTGTCTTAGATGTACGATTGTTTTTGACTTAATTATAGCTTCTAAATTCAAAAATGATCTCAGTTTTTGTTCATAATCTTGAACTTTTAAGCTTCCTATGATTCAAAGTGACAAATTCACAAAATTTAAGACTCATTGAAAAATATTGGACAAAGGAAAGATTTTTAATGCAAGCAACAATTAAATACGCTGTATACACAATACAAAAAATTTTTGTGTTACTGACGAATACGAAAGTATTATGAGTCATAACGCTAAAAAGCTACTATTTTGTCCTGCACGTGACAACTGAAATATTTCATTAAAAAGTAAAAAATTTAAAAGGTGATAAACAAATTTTTCGCTTCAGAAATCACCTAAATGTGATTTCTTAAGCATAAAAGTATTGTTCATTACTCATTTAAATTATTGTTTTAAGAGAAGTATATAAGTCGTTACGCGTGGAACAAAATGTCCGATTTTCCGCATTTGCGCGGGACGAGGAAAGCATAAGGGTCATTCAACGGAAATACCCCTTATGCCATCCTTACTGAAAGTTTTGTCTCTTTTCATGACAGTAAAACGAGTAAGAATGTGTCGCAAATTATGAAAATAATAATACGTACAGTGAAACCTGTGTAAATGTTGACCACTCGCAGTGCAGTACTTTGGCGGTCAACTTAGACAGGTGGTCAACTTATAAAGGGCGGTAATGATTTTTTTTTTAATTTTTTGTCATTTCTTGCACTATGTATTCATTTTTTGACGAATTCCCCTTACTCTTTCTGTTCAACTCACATTCATTGTTAACATTATGAAACACTAATTAAAAATACTATTCAAATATTTTGTCATTTTCCCCTTGTTTTCAACCATATTACACACTAATTCTAGAAATTCTATACGTGCCCAGCTAATTTTCTTTAGCTTTCTCCCTTCTCAATTAATTTTCATATTTCATACTTTTTATTAATCTCAAGTTCAGTTAATTTTCTTTTTGAAGCCTTTTTATATAAAACTTATAGCAAAAAGAGCAACAAGCTCGGCTCTCCCAGTTAATAAAGGCAAAATTAAAATGTCCTATCTCTCAATTCCTTGGACCAGAAATATGTAACTTTACTCTTTAGCAGGCCCAGATCTGCGTACCCGCAGTGCGGGGGTTCACGTCCTTAAGGGGACTAACGGTCCTAGAAATTGAAAAAAACTAGTACTAAGACTTGTTAACTTTACAAATAGACACTGCTGGATACTAGGGAGAAGCCCTACATATTTTTGTTGCAGGGGGCCCAAAATTTATAGATCCGGGCCTGCTCTTTAGCACAATTCCAGTGTTGCCACAACATATTGCAACTGAAAGAAAGGGACTTTGTACTTTTGTACTGACATCTATTTTCTTTGAACAGAGAATAGGCTATCTTAAATAGAACAACAAATGAAAAATAAGTTTGGAGAATAAAGACCAGCATAAGCTTTATGTTGCGGTTTTATTTAGTTAGTAAAAGGCTAGTCTGTTAGTAAATGCATTAAAAATTTCCTTGGAAAGCTATCAAAAAAAAAAAAAGATAAATAAATAAATAATAATATATAATAATATAAAATATATAAATAATATAAAATAATTGCTGAAGAAAGTTTTAAAAAAATAAATCAAGTGGTCAACTTACAAAGAGGTTTTTACAATACTCCAAATCAAATTTGGTGTACATTACTGGTCAAGATAGAGAGGTAGTCAAGTTATAGAGGTTTTCTTTCAATATATATGATAGGACTAGTTCCGTTCCCGACAAAAGCGGTCAACATAGACAGGTGGTCAAGTTACAAGGGTGGTCAACTTACAAGGGTTGTCAACTTTACAGGTTTTACTGTATTAAGATTCATCGTCAACAAACATACATGGAGCAGAAACTATTGTGGACATTAAAAGAATACGAATACGTTCGAATCAATTGAACTTGAACAGTTGATTTGAAAAAATAGTTTAAGTGCTGTGAGGGAAATATTTGCAAAATTTGAGTAGTTGATATCTTAGACTTTGACACATTTTTCCCCCTTGCATCTGACGCATCAGCGCTTTTGTGAAAGTGAGAAAAAAAACGACACCGCAAGAAAAGGCATAAATTGTGTTCTGATAGACAAATTCATTAAAACGGTTTGTGCTTATTACTAAGAACAGAAATGAACAGATAAAAAAACAAAAAAATGGAACTTCAGAACTTTAGATCTTAATAGACAAACACATAATAATACACTTAGTCATTCACCATCAATAATTAAACCTAATCTTGAGACTTTGATGTTTTTTTACTCGAAAGTCTACTGTCACTTTGTGTTTCTACATATTTCCGTTTTTTCTCAGACCAGAGTTGTCAAATGAAAAGTTTTGAAAATAGTCAAAACAGTACTTAAAAATTAGCTAAAAATGGCTGACAATGTGAGAACTACGCCAACTTTCGACAATTTTAAAAGCGTCGATTGTACTTGGACATTTGAATATTTATAACGCATTCCTCATATAGCCACAAAATTTTTAAAGTGACACAAGAATGGGGTCGTTTCCAAAATTTTAAAAGTATTTTTTTCTGAAAGAGCATGCTTAAAAACATAGGATCTGACCATTTTTTAAATAATTTATTTAAGTTTAATATTTTTAAAAAATTACTTAAATCGGTGCGCTTTCATTGTTTACAATTCTGTTGTGTGACATCATAAATGATCAATGTTGCCATTCACAGAACAAAATATTTAATTCGCATCTTTACTCACGTATATTGGCCACGATATGGTTGATAGCAAGCGTAGAGCGCAATTTTAATTCGCTGCTTGATTATCATAACATGGAAACGTAGTGGAAAGATGCGTCAAATTGCATCATTCGTGATGTCATAAAGACCACGCCTTGTTTGAAAAACCAGACATTTTAAAAAATTAATTTTAAAAAAACTGTTGGGAAAAATTAAAAGTATTTTCTGGGTCCATGATTTTTTTTTTTTTTTTTTTTTTTGCTCATTCTATCCATTTCAATGTCTAAAAGTAGTACTTTTGACTGAAGGAAACCACCCCACTGCTGATTTGATATTCTTTTACTTTGCCAAGTGTGATTTATAGGGAGGAGCTAATTTGACTAAATTTGCAAATACAGTAAACTACCGATAATCCGCGGCCTTTCACACCTTCAAAGAAAAAAAGTTTTTTTTCGGCGATGATTAACTGATTGTAGATAAATGCACACATTTCAACTAAACAAGCGCAAAATCTGTTTCTAGCATTCTTATTTCTTTCTTACCCCACCCTTCCATTGACATTAACTCTTTCATGGTCGCCGAAACCTATAGTTATAACCTGATTTTTAACTCTACACTACTTACGAATTTTCAGATGTACACTTCTTACGCACGCGATCGAATGACCGAACCAGTCTTGTTCAAAAAACTCCCCTTCCCTATGTATGTTTGATATAACCTAGCTTGATCCATATTATTTACTCTGTTTGCACCAATCCATTTGCAACTTTGAGCGTTTTTTTTTTTTTTTTTTTTTTTTTTTTTTTTTTTTTTAATGCGAGTTATTGATCCTTCTAAAGTTATTGCATTACATACGTTTGTAACGTTTTTTACTTAATCGGCAGATTATCCGCAAATTTGCTTATCCGTGATTACTGCGCCACCCTATTCCTCGGATAATCGGGAGTTTACCTATTAATTGCGTTTTCACTTATGTGACTAACTTGATCGCCGCTCCATTGTTTATCATCTGTGTCCAAGTTTCTTACTTTCTTTTTTCAATTTGCTGTAGTAAATTGCTAACTTTCAGAAAACGGGATATTTCTGCATCCCGAAACAATGTGCGGGACAACGAGACAGACTGCCTCAAAACGGGAGTGTCCCGTTCAAAGCGAGAGGTATAGTAACCTTAAGTATGATGCCCAGGCAGCACACTTCGTTTAATGAACGTTTTACACTGGTTGTCAACGGTGTGACAAGCATTTTAAAACGTTCACGGAGCGTTTAAACGTTACATATGCTAACTGGGTTTGTATCAGGTTCCCGAGAAGGCCGAGAAGGACCTATAGTTTTTAATTTAAATATACGTTTAGATTTATATCCTATTTTGCAGGCTTATACTAAAAAATTTTCTTAATGCTGTCATGTTGAGTTCATAATATGGAAAAACACTTATTTTATTTATTCATTTTTTAAACAAAATAATGAGTTATTATTAGCAGCATATGAGTAGAATCGACAATTTCTCTAGAATGCAATTTATCACTTGCTAACCCGAAAACAAAACGACTTCATGCAACAACATAATAGAATCAATATGGCTACTCTCAGGTGACGGAAAACGAGGAAAAGCTTTTCAGCTAACAATGTTGAAGTACTACACTATTTTGAAATTATAGGACTTTTAGGGTTATTCTCTCCTTTGCGTCTACGTAACATTTAGAGATAAAACTCGCTGGCTTAGAATTTAACCATTTATTAATAATAGCAGCTCGTCATTATCATTCGATTTTTTTCTCAAACTTTTGCAACATGCCCTTGTTCATATACCCTTGTAATTTTACCATACTCAAGCTCTTGAAAGTTTCGACGAAAGTTTAAGAGCTTGAGTTTAGATTTTATAAAAAAAGTTTTTCGACTAACAGTCACCTGACAATACGTGGTATATAAAAATATGCATTTATTTCATTGTTTTTAAACTTTCATATGCAATATTACTGTTTTTCAAAGACATTTACAGTTATTCAGGGAAAATTTGAGCCGTTGTGGTTAATTTCCTGCCTCTTCAAATATTTTTGTACATTTGACTTTTAAAAAAGTGCTGCACCCTCCTGGCAAGGTTATGAAATGAATTTTCTACTCTTTATTTTACAAAAAAAAAAAAGTAAGCAATGTTGTACACAACTAATTGTAACATTAAATCATTTTGGAAGAGCAGAAGCTATTTTTAATTATTAACACGCTTTCATTTGCTTCACTTGTATGTATGCATCGTGTAACGGAATCTTGCAGAGCAAATTTCGCTCACTTCTTGCTATCGGATTCTTTTGAAATCTGGCATGCGACCTCAGACCCGATGAAAACGCAATATTCTGTAACTAAATTAATTATCTATTAATTATTAGTTTATTCCAGTTTAAATCAATATTTTTGCATAAATCCACTTATATGGGGACGAATTAAATATCGATAGAGACATATGTCCCCCTCCCCTCCTCGAAAGTAATTTTAGAAACGGAAAGTGGTTGCTTGAAAATCTTCACGACTTACTGTAAGTCAAATACCAACAAATCGGAATAAATACAGATCGATCATTTAGAGCTTTCTCAAGAATCTCGGCAAATAAGAACCACACAGACGAATAGGAAGGAAATCTTCTGCTTATGTAAGTGTGAAAACATAATAATAAGACGAGCTTACTCCAAAAAGCAAACATATCAAGAGACATTAGATAAGAATTCAAGTTACGATGCAGTTCTTGAACTGTTCAACATGTTTTACAAAAAGAGAAAAAGTTTCATGACGTGAAACTAATGTCACGTCCGACCTTTAAAAAAGTTCGTAAGAGAAAGTGTTGGGCGTGCCAAAAATGCGTTGTTATGGGTAAAAGGGGGGATAGTGTAATCTTTTCTGATGGGAAAAAGTTTAATTAGGATGGATTAGATGGTTTTTGCTACTTCCGGTACTATTTCCTGTGAAGTAAAAAAGAATCTCTTACCATACATTTTTGGAGGCGGTTTACTAGTGGTCTGAGGAAGTTTCACAACGGACAGAAAATATAGCAATATTTTTTGTTAAGAGCAGAATGAATTCTGAGAATAATGTTACTGCATTGAGCAACGTTTTTTTTTTAAACCAAAAACACGGTTATTTACGAGTTTAAACATTTTTTCCTAGCAGTAGGGTAATGCCTAATTACATACTTCTCGATCCTCAAAATGATTTCTATGTGCTTGTGCTCATGAAGTTACTGTAGGCTGGACAAAAGGCTCGATCTAAGTTTAATGGAAACTTAGTGAGGCATTTTGGCACCCGAAATATGAAAAAATGGTATTCAATATCGAAACAAATGAAAACTAATTTTCTACATCGAAAAAGAAAGGATAAAAATTTCCAAGGACATTCTTCACCTTCCATGACATCAAAACTGATAAAAGTGATTGAAAAAACGGGAGGGGATATTAATGGTTACTAGGTTTTTTCTGGGCAAAACGCTCGTTGTCCTTATAATTTTTTTCCAGTTTTAACAATGACATTTTTTTATTAGTCACGGTAAAGCATTTATTTTTATCATAAAAAGACACTTTGTGCTCAAATTTCACTGAAATTTAAAAAAAAAAAAATCTGTGCAATTTTCTGCTGTCTTATTACTTCTGACTACCACTGTTAGCCAATATCATTTCAATGCCAGTGACGATGAATCTTCGATTTTTCCTGGACTGGGGCAGAAACTGCCCCCATGTTCAACCAATGACAATGAAACCCATCTTCTTTCAAGTTTTGTATTGCGTTTCAACGAAAAAAAATACTGAAATAGTGTGAATTTGCCGTTCTTCAGGCATTGCCGCATAGCATAAGGGCCCTTACTTACTGCTACCGTTCTGGCACTGTTCAACGCTTAAATTAATTTATACTGTCAAGAAAATGTCAACGTCAATCAAAGCGACGAAAGCGAAAAATTGGTGCCATGTTATAACGAAAAGAACATTAGTCCCATGGGTTTCCATCAGTTTGTGTAAATTTGGATTAACGATCACTATAGTTGGGGGAACCTAACCTGGCAGTGTCGAAATGTTGTGATTAGGATTTCCATAGCCTTCACAATGCTGCCAGGTAAGGTTTGCCCCAATTATAGGTAATTAATTGCTACAGGTAATACTCCTTTTTTTTTCATTTGCTTCTGAAATTATTAGTTAAAGTTTAGGCGCCCTACCAGGTGCTATACTCTTGGCCAATTTGGTGCTTTTTAATGACACTCAAACAGTTCCAGAAATTTTTCGTACCAAAAGCGGTATTTTTCTGCATATCCCCCCCCCCCCAAAAAAAAAGCTAGTCTGTATCTACTCCTGGTACAATATGAGCAAAATTATTGCTGTCATAAATTATTGTTCCAAAAAATTTGAAACCTTTGCCAAATTTAGCTCTATCTAATTACTTCTAACGGAAACCCATCAACCATCAAAATTGTACGAATTGTTACTATAGTCTTTACAATGCTCTTTGAGATAGACTATTGCTGTTGGTGAGGGGGAGGGGTGGAGTTACACAAAAATCTACCATTTTTCGGAATCTTAACTGAATCTTTCAGTTGAGACATTCGTATAAATTATCAAAAGCCTGATCCTAAGCTGTAATTGTAAGTTTAACATTTGTTCAATGTGCACAAGTAAAGTTTCCGATGTTAATACCATTGATAAAGAATTCACCTATGTCCCGAATTCTAATTTACGATAATCCAAGATTGTAAGTTTGATGACTTCTTTTGACAGCAACATCGTACTATTATGTTTAATGCATTAAACTCGTTGTACTTCCATATTGTTGTTGCTGAAAAAATTAATTTCTACGCGTGTTTCGTATTTCTATTACTGAAGTCTCGAGTTTCTTACTGGAGCTTGTGACATTATTATTTAGTGTGAAAATCTTTCGGGTCTTTGAAGTGAGAGGAATTGTTCGATTTTAACAATTATGTCGATACATGGCTTTTCAGATGCAATATTTATGAGACAAACTAAGTTGCTAAAGTAAAGTAGACATTCACATTTGAGTTTTGATGTCTTGAATTTCAATTATGTTTTTCGCAATCACAAATTATGATAGGACCATACTCGTTGGATTTCTTGTTTCCACAAATGGAATAGAATGGGAATGGCAAAAAAATTTGCGCCCATCATAGAATGACTGGTGATTTTCAAGAATAGGTAATACGAGGCATATCCATTAAAAAAGAAATGGTGATTAGGATGTGGTAATAAAGGTGAAGATTCTATGACCAATATCTACTTATCATAATGATTTTTTACGATCGCATACTGTTATGTATTAAATTTTCTGATCAATGTTAATGATGGGAATTAGTAATCTGGAAATTTTGTATTCAACTGTAGTTTTGCGGTTTAAGTTCATCGATATAGGTGTTTTTAACACGAAAAACGTTATTTTACACAAAAAATAAAACTTTTTAAAGTAACGTCTGCTTTGAGTTAAGCCCCGGGAAAAAAATGAATAAAATCAAACCGCTGACGATTTGTAACTTTGACGACGAAAATTTCGCTCTCTAAATAAATATTAAAAACAACCGTTGTCATGGAAATCTGAAAAATCAGAGCAACATCAACCTTGGGCAAATGAAGATAATAAGCAATTCGTGATTGCTCAAAAAAGAAAAAAAAATATTGTTTCTATACAAACAGTGAGTTACCAACATCCAAGAGAAAATAACTCATAAAAGCAAAAGTTCATCAAGTGCCACATTATGCAATTTTGTGAGTAATATTTTCGATTCCAATGACCTCTTCAGCAGAAGAAAAGTACATGCGTAGAGCTAGGTAGAGAAATAAAACTTTCGGGACATGATTTCAAAGAAATTTCAGGAAAACACCGAAAACTTTCAGGATAAAATCTATAGACCCCTTAAATATTTTTTATCAATACAATAAAGATTGAAATCACTAAACAAATTTCAGGATGCTTATGTATTTAATTCAGTTTTTTTGGAGCTATCATTTTTTCTTTCAATTATTTCTTTTACATTTTTGTTATTAGGACTAGATTCGGATATTGCCAACTGTGCAGCTTTTTACTTATGTATTTATTTTTGTTTGCTAATTCTCAGCCTAAATGTTATCTCTATTTATTTTATTTATTTATTTTTTAATTGCAAAAGAAAATAGCATTTTAAGTATTAGAAATTTTGAACAGAAACAAAGTAAGAAAAATAACTCATAATGAGGAAATTAATTCTTGTAGAACTATGAAATATTGGGAAAATGCCAGAAAAAAACCAAATGTTTTTTGGTAAAACGTATGGTGCCATGTCCACTAGTCCTGATAACTTTGATTCCTTAATATTTAAAACTTCAATTTTGTGAGTGTACTGGGAAAAAATGGTTTGATTTCAACCAAATCTATTGTTTGCCGTTCAACTATTGTAGATCTTTAAAAACTTATGGAAAATATTGTAATAATCTAGATTTTAAAACCAAAACATATTAGTAATAGAACTCATTTCTGGCGAAACAAACCTTCAATTTTTTTAAAATTATTTTCCAATGCATTGTCGTTTATTTCTGCAATTCTTCTCATACTGAAAAGTCTAAAAATAAATGCTGTATAAATTAAAATATTTACTTAAATAAGAATAAAATTAAATTAAAAAAAAAAAACAATTCAAAGTAACATAGATTTATATAACTTCCGATTTTGAAATTAACTGAAACATTTAACAGGATAAAAAAAAAAATCAAATCTCAAGCACCGCATGGGATTTCCGACGAAAACACGTGTTCGCTGTTTGCAGGATCCCAAACCAGTCATAGACATTTCCTCATACGACCGATTAACGGTCCGACTGCTATGTACTTGATCTTAAAAAACCAAAAGGTATGGTGGTTCGAATCCTTGCAGACATTACTTGGAATAATAGAAGCTGAAGTCGTAGCTGTTACAAGTCATTAGTCCCCCCTCCCCCCCACTGGCTCTATGAAATCATTCTCACTCAAAAATTCTCCAGGCAGGCAGTTGTTTTCTCTATTATGGTCAAGCGGATGAAGTTCGTAAATAACTGAAACAGAGTGGAGGGGTGAGACCATGATGCTGCAGTATTGCCCAAATAAAAAACTTTTGTTTGGACAGATGATTATTAAAACAGAAAAATCATTAATTTCTTCAAATGCATTTTTTACATCTTTCTTTCTTTTTTTTTTTTTTTTTTTTTTGTCAATATTATACTATTGTCAATGAGAACTTTATGTCAGAGGATAAAAATGATGCAAAAAAAAAAAAAAAAAAAAAAAAAAAAACATTTAAAAATAATAAAAAAAATTTAGTCGTCTTTAAAGCTTGTCTTTTAAATGCCTTCTAGAGTCGTCAATATTGCTGCAAACCCAAATATTATCGACATTAAATGAATTCGAACGATTTGACTGCCTCTGATAAATGGAAGGCACTTTTATTAGAAATTCGAAGAAAAAAAAATAATGCACCAAAGTTAAGTTCTCTCACGCTTGAACTTTTAAAAAATATTTATTTTTCTTTGTTTTTAGAAACGATGTCAGAATTCTAAATCTGTAACCGAATGTTTATGTCTTTTAAAACTTGTTTTACTTCTTATTTGACAAATGATGCATTTTAAGCATACATGCAATAAGTTTTGAATACTTTCGTTTTGTTTCGAAAACAAAGAAAATTCAAGCATCTTTTCGGAAAACTTGAAATTATATAAACAAATCTTTAAAAAAAACATTTTAATTTGTATGTTACCATAATACACGCACAGCAATGTCAATAAACTTGATGAACTCATGTTTTACAAAAGGCAGGACAGAGAAAGGCAGTTGGAAGTTATTGTTTTAATCTATTCGAATCTAAAGCTAATCTGAAAATGAGGAAAAATTACTTCTTCAGTTGGGATGTAGGCACTTAGAATGGCTTACCGAAAAAAGGCTCTAAGGAGTAAGTGCGCAGATAGTTTTAAGAGTGATTTTATTGATCGTCATCGAGGAATGATAAAATAATTTACAACCTAGAACCAGCCTAGCTGGGCCCAAGTTCTATTGCTGGTCATGACATTTATTTGCGAATCATCCACACACTTGTTTCCATCCATCCATCCATTTCCATCCACACATTGTTTTTACTTGTTATTTTTCTCCCAGAACTAAAATTTCCGCTGCCCGCCCTGTGGTTTGGGGTCAAAATGTCGCCACCGAAATGTCGCGGGACAAAATATCGCGGCCAAAATGTTGCCGGGCCAAAATGTCGCTTGTCCAAAATGTCGCCTGTCCAAAATGTCGCCGGCCCAAAATGTCGCCGGCCCAAAATGTCGCCGGGCCGAAATATCGCCGGTCCAAAATGTCGCCGGTCCAAAATGTCGCCGGTCCAAAATGTCGCCTGTCCAAAATGTCGCCGGTCCAAAATGTCGTCGGTCCAAAATGTCGTCGGTCCAAAATGTCGCCGGTCCAAAATGTCGTCGGTCCAAAATGTCGTCGGGCCAAAATGTCGCCGGGCCAAAATGTCGCCTGTCCAAAATGTTGTAGATCCAAAATTCGTTTATTCAGTTGGTAAGAAAAATTTAAATGTACAAAAATGATGTTTAACACCAAATTTGCAGAATAAATGGTTACTGCCTTTAATGAATGTCTCCGTTAAAAATGGAACTGGACTAACTGAGTTTCATGATAAATTCTAAAAAGATTATTCCGTTTTGATTCGCAACCCTCGGCTGTTTTTCAGCTAACAAATAGAATACAAGCGTTACGTTATCTTATTTCTTGTGACTCGCTATCTACCAACTGTAAAACGTTTTGACGACGTTCAGTTCTGACGTTCGCTAAATTATTTTAAACTTTTCTTCAAGAATAGTGTGCGTTTGTATGTGACCGATTTTTTGGGGACATTCTACGTCAAAACCTGTAGTAAGAATTCGAACGATACCCGCAAGTACTCATATATGATTTAGGGCTGCGTGGTTTTTTGCGTCAATTCGTTCAAAATAGCCTTTAGGCTACGGCAACTATACAATTATCTTTTCCCTCTCCCTACGGCTCAAAACTTTCTTAGTTCCTTCCCCCCGAATAGGACAGCATAAAGGGGGCGATGTCCACTTCGACCGTTGAGCTCTCCGCAATACAGGGTTACTATAGTGGGACACTATACTTGGCTAGTCATCACTTATTCAATGGTTTGAAAATATTTTTTTCCCCTCCTTGTTCCTTATGAGGTTCTCTAGGTTTAGATTTTCTGTAAGTATATTTGGTTCAGTTTTAAAATTGAAATCACTGAAATAACGCTTCTCATCTAACCTAAGGCTAACGACAACAAAATAATAAATATCAAACTCTATTTGTGAGGTAGACCACTGGATTCAATAAATGCCAAATGTCCTTATCTATGCGCTAAAATGCGGAGGTAAATAGCGTTCAACTGAGACCAAAGCCATTGTAAATACAATGTAGAATACCTTAGATTCAAGGGAGGCAACTTTGCTTTTCAGCTTGGCTATTCAGAAAAATGATGACACTAATACGTGTGTCCAAGAAAGAATCCACAATAATAGCGAACAATTCCTTGCTTTGCTTTTCTGAGCAGGTGCAAGCGGAATATGCTTGAACACCGTATTCATTTACATAAAGAACGTTAGCGCTTATCTATCTTTTAGAGCATGCAAGGCACCCTTTTTTGTATATGACGCTGGCGTTTCAAAGTCAATCACTGTCGAGTGAGATAATATGGAGAGACAGCCTACAAATCCCCTGATATCCCCATTCACTCTTTCTTCTAATTGTGGTTGAAATACCTCTAGTAATTGTTGAAGGATTAAGTTCCGCTCCCTTCACAATGCACAAGAAAAATATCTGGGCAAATTTGTTTCAGATTCCAAGTCTTTCCTCTTTTCAACATTTCCTATTTATGTACTATCTTTATAATACATTTTCACTACCCAGTACGTTGTTATTTGTGAGTAAGAGAAGATAAGTAAAAAAAAAAATTCGCATGAGTAAACAGAAAACCAACCTCTTTCTTCCATTTTTTACTGGCATAAACAGTTCCAAATGTAAGAATTAATTAACAGAAAAAAAAAAAAATAAACAGACATTAGACTCTCATTGAAAACTGAGTAAGATATATCAGGTGCTCTTATAAATCTTTTCACTTAACCTCTTTTTTTTTTTGCGCAAGGAAGAAAGAGGAGCAACCGACTTTGACTTAAAAATTAACATTTTAAGCCCCTTAAATTCAAACAGGGGGAAAACTGAATGCACAAATTTATACTTTATTAACTGCTTTATAAGGCCATAACGTTTAAGAATTCCTAAGTTGAACCATAAAATTAAAAAATTCAGCAAAAAAAAAAAAAATCCTCGTAAACGTGCCCCGGTGTACCATACTTATTTTGTTTCATTCAGCATATCCTTAGTCCTTTTGACTTTCTACTGAAATAATATTTGCTATAGACAAAATATCAAGGAAATACATTTATATTTTCTAAAATATCAAAATTAAGTTTTTATGCTTTTCACTCAATAAGTGAACAATTAGATAGATTTTGAGGCGTAGCGAAGGGGGGGGGGGATAAACACCTCCCCCCCCCTCGCTACGCCTTTGATTGTTGATTTTAACATTCTTGCCATCCCTAGTGCAATAACTTTTACATATGAAAAGGCTCGTTTTGAACAGAAAACCCCCTCCAGAAGATAATTCTGGCTGTGCTAGTGACTCTTTTTATAAAAAATAAAATAAAAATAAATGAGCATTTAGTCTAACTTTCAATTTTCAAACCAAAAGATTCACGACACGGATTCTTAATTGGCCCTCTCTTTCAAATTTATTGATTTTAGAATGTTTTCCATGTTTTGTTGAAACGGTATTACAAATAATTTTCAGTTAAAATGTAAATAAAGAAATAAATGAAACGTGGCAAATCGCAAATTGATAAGTTGTTTCTTATTCAGCATGATATTCATTTTCGAAAAGTTAGCAAAATAAGATATGCTTTTCAAGTGTTTAATTATTTTTATAAAACCATAACAAAAGAAATATTTTGGAGAATGATGTTTCTTGCGCTCTGCTCCCTAAATATCTACACTGCTTAAACTAAATAGGTGTTTTGTACTCAGTAAAATATGCTGTTATTAATTATAGGAAGCCTTACTATTGGGTTATTAAACAGAAAAAGGCTATCAAAAATTTTTCTTTTCTTCAAGTATTTTACTTCTGCTTAACTTTCTCCCCTCTTTTTCGAAACTTCGCCACACATTCCTTCACTGGGAACAAAACTATGCCAAACGCCTCTGATTGACAGACCCCCTAAAGGGGTGTAGTGCGTTTCATTCATTTTCTCCCTGCGTAGGCATGTGTGAAAGGATTATCAACTGCGGGAAGTAACTCGAGGGGGAAGGGAAGGACTGGTACAGACGTTGTACCACAGCCGTAGGAAGAGAGCACTTTTTGTCGGTACAGCATATGTACCGCCGTTGGCTAAAGGATAGTGGAGTAACTGAACGTTTTCATCGATATGCGTGACTGTCATTGCTCAAAAAAATGATGAAAGGAATCAAATAAAATGTTAGGAAGCAGCAGGGGGACAGATTTTGGGCTCAATAACACTAGAGGGAGGAGCAATCGAATGTTTTTTCCTTTCTTTTTTATTATCTGTGATTGATATATCTCAAAAAGTAATACAGTAGACCCTCGTTTTCAGCGGGTTTATTTTACGCGGTTGAAGATTTGACACCTTTATTTTATTTACGCAGATGAGTTTCGGTTTTACGCAGATGCGGCAATGCAAACAGGTAACATTTTCCTCTCTTTCAAAACCCAAGCTCCTAAAGATTGCAGATTACACGTAACTAACTGCATTTTGGCGTGCTAATAATCGAACTTGGGTCCTAGGAGACATTTTATGCGATTGGTTCCAGAGCTTTTTCCATCAGAAGTAAAGTGATTAAACTCACACAGTTCAGAACTCACTGGAAGAAGAGCTTTTAGGAGTGACAAAGGAGGTCAAAACCAACGCGGATACCGACTCCGGTGACACACAACCAAAAACGCTCACATTGCAAATTTTCGAACCATCCGTAGACAATAGGAATGATCTTTCTGATTTGTTAGTGAAAGAAGATTCTATCATGGAAATGACGCAAGTGATCATGGATGAGTTAATGCTAAGCAAAGAATTGGAGGAAAAATTCTTAATGACTACTATCATAGTCAGCTCTTCTTCATAAACACAACACGAAATTAGTTTGTTTTCTTTATGCATATTGTGCATAAAAATTGATATAAGTACACATTAAACTTATTATACAATTAGTCATCACTAGAATGAAGTATTTTTTTAATCTACGGAACCTAATTCCTATTTTGACACTAATATTAGGTCTCAATTTACGCGGTTTCGATTTACGCAGCATTTCCGTGGAACATAACCCCCGCGTAAAACGAGGGTCTACTGTACAAGGGTTAAGACAAAATTTGGTCTATAGGTATATCTTAAAGGGCGAGTTGCTCATTTATTTTTGACTTCAGTCATCCCAAAAGGATGGATCACAGAATAATTTTTATCGTTTTATGTGACTGCTATATCTCAAGAAGTAATGCGAGGATTCATACAAAAATGTAGTATACAAGTGAAATTAAACGAAAACAAGCCTTATTTTTGTTCTAAGTTGAGTTTCGTAATCGTTTACGTGAGTCAGTGTAATTAAATAAACAATCAAAAATATACTGAATTTATATATGAGAGGTTGAGCATGATATCAATAAAATCTAAATTAGCCGTGTATTCCTCTCATTTTTGTAGCACTTTAACTAGCGTGAGTGTTAAATAAAAACTGAGTTTGCATTCTTATATAATTTGCGTAGTAAAAATTCACTAATTAAAACAGCAATTTTTTCTGAGAGAGAAAAACTTATTTGTTTATTATTATCAATATTCTTTTCTTTCTGAATTACCAAGCTATATTGAGCTGGAACTATTACTTTTTGAAACTCATTTTAAAAATAAGTCTAGGTCAAAATTGATCTGAATAATCTCATTGATATCAGTTATTTCACCCTACATTATGAATTTTTTTCTTTTCTATTTAAAATTGGAAAATGTGATTAGCTGACAAGCGCTACTTCGCATGCATGAAAGTATCCTCTTGAAAACCTTCAATAAAATAGCTGTTCTGAAATTGTCCCTTGATGTTCTATCGAATATATAAATTTCATGAATGTTGAGAATTGAAAATATTTGTCATCGCGTAGAGTCGTTTTTCAAAAATCTGAGTGAAAGACATCTGTTTTAGCAGTTATGGGTTTCATTGATTTCAAAAGATTTGACGGTGAACATTTCGACGTAATTTCAGAATTTTACTCATAAGAGATGAGAGTTCCCACGGCAGTTTTGATCTTACTTTAACCAACGTATATCTCACTGAAAACGTAGTTTTTTTTTTTTTTTTTTTACAGTTCTTAGGGTAATGTTGATAAATCTATGAGAAAATTAAATTTCATTAAGATACTTTTCTACTTTATTTCCACCCTGGCCCGTGACTTCGAATTTTTCCAGTGAAAGGGGAGAGGGAGGATAACGGGCGTATGTATAACCAATGCAAATTTCATAGGGTTGCTATAAAAACCACTCCCACTTGTATATAAAAAAAAATTCAAAGCCGAGGGCCATTCCGCCTGATCCCCTAAATCACTGACCTGTCGCTACCTTAATAATATGCTAGAGTGAAGGAGTTATTTGTTTTTACTTCATTACGCCAAAAAATACAAACCGCCTATTCTCTTGCCATATTCAAATTGCGCTATTCGCGTTTAGAACAGTTTAGTTTTACTTCCATACCAATTTTTTGTCTGAATCCTGGCGTTACATCTTGATCCTTTATGTTACATCTTGAGTATTATTATTAATCAGATTAAACGAGAAAGAGAATTCCGTTGCAGCAGCCTTTCACATGTTTACGTTTGTAATAGTATACAGAAAAACGTATGTTTTTCTGAAAACTATTAATTTTCTGGAATTAATCTGATGTTTACGAATTAAGACAGGAGAAAACGTTTGGAATTTTTGAAGGAACTTACTTTGAAAGGCAATTAATATTCTTTCGCAACTTTTATGCTGGAAAGCATCGACGTACATTTAAATTTTTTGTACAAATTGAACTAGCGAATTTTAGGCCGGCGACATTTTGGACCGGCGACATTTTGGGCCGGCGACATCTTGGACCGGCGATATTTTGGACCGGCGACATTTTGGGACGGCGACGTTTTGGACCGGCGACATTTTGGACCGGCGACATTTTGGACCGGCGACATTTTGGACAGGCGACATTTTGGACCGGCGACATTTTGGACGGGCGACATTTCGGGCCGGCGACATTTTGGACCGGCGACATTTTGGACTGGCGACATTTTGGGCCGGCGACATTTTGGCCGCGACATTTTGTCCCGCGACATTTTGGGCGTATACCCCGCCCTGTCTAGTAGTGGTCAGAAGGGTGTGACTGTGATGGGAAGGTCCCGGGTTCGAGCATGAATGTACTTCCTCTCTCCTGTCCTTCCTTTGTGTGAATGTGTTGTTATGCTGTGAATGGTTGCTACCCTATATCTTTATGGCATGTGTGTACAGTTGAAGTCAGACTTCACACTAAATTACGGTACAGTTGGAAAAGTGAAACAGCACACCCCAAATTGCCAGCCTAGCTGGGACATAACAACAACAACTAAAATTTCCTTGCAAGAAAGGATTTCTTGAAGCTCTGGAAAATTATTTTTCTTTGCAAATGTTTGTAGAAGAATGTTGAATTTTTCGTTGCGTCCCGACTTTTGGTAAACTATGTTAATATATTTTTGCACATATTTAGTTGGTTGCTTTTTTTTAATGATATGCATTTGGTATGTACCCTTTGCCTCTCCCTTCCCCCTCTGCTGGAAAAATTTTAAACAACGGGCCTGAACATAATTCTTACAGAATCCTTCCCCCCCCCCCCCCCCAATCTGACACTATTTCTGTAGCATAGAGGTTGAAAGACTACCTAATTGATCTATTCAGTTTGTGTTAAGTGATAAACACCCCAGTTTAAATCTTTGTTACCCAGCATTAGCCAGCATGCCGGAAAAGAGTGAGGTCGACCAGCATGCCCGGAAGTTTGAATTCTCTGGCATGCCGGAGAATTTGAGGTTTATTTTGCAACAAAACAAAAATAAACTTCCCCATTCAATTCCAATCAGAAAACAAACACACTGTAAGGAAAAAAATAAACAAATCCTGAAAGTAACCTTCTTTCAAAAAAAAATTGTGTATTGCGTAAATATATGCTTGTTATTGATGATAGATCATTATTAACGGATTTAATTATATGCAAATAAAGTAATCAATTCAGAAGCAATCATTGTCACTGCGATTTGTTCATAATTTTTTTAAAATAATTATTTTAGGTTCCTTTTAGAGAGGTAAGTTTAATTTTTATTTTTTGAACGGCTATGGTAAATTCTTAAGCACTGCTTTTGGGGCGGTAACTTACTGCTTAAATGTTTGCTTAGTTTTAATTTAATTTTTATACTTAAAATTATTTATTGTTAAACAACATTTTTCTTGTTAAAATAAAAAATAACCTCGTCAGTAATTATTTTTATAAAATTAAACTGTTGATTAATCCTTATAAGATATGTATAGACCTTATATTAATTTTAAAGCTGTACATATATTTTTTTGTCCTAACCTCGATTTTTCCGGCAATGGACCAGGCAAGTGTTATTAAAAATCTGGTGACCCCCAATTTTTGCGGCATGCTGGCTAATGCGATATAATACAGTATTAATCAGGAGAAAAGAGGAAATTTTACTTTATTGGTATTAATCTGGATTGAAGTGTCAATGTTTTTTATTTTCTATGCAAGAATCATTATTCCTTGTTATAGCTTAATTTGAAAACAATGTATTATTAATATGGGGAGATAACATTTCCGGGCTTATTGACCGTGGTCTTAGACCACGGTCAACAGGCCCGGAAATGTTATCTCCCCATATTGACGCCGGCCGTGAAAGCCTTAAACAGTATTTAATGTATTATTAACTTTGTTCAGATTGTTCAAAAATCGTAGTGATAAGTTAATAAACATAGGCACTGATTCCCAAGTGAAATAACTCTTCCCATAAAATCACTTGCAAGAGACACTATGCATGTATATATGCAGGGGGTGCCCACCTAGGGTGGGACATGGCGCAGACTGCGACATTGAAAATTTTAGGGGGGAATGTTTTTTGGGATATTTTTCTCTTTATGGTAGAGGGGGCTCTTGCTTTTTTTTTTGGGGGGGGGGGGGGCTTGCAATGGGTGCCACCCCTGATTAAAAAAACATATTTATTCAAAAATCAAGTTGCAGAGCATCTGTATTTTTTGGTCAATGTATCATCCATCCATGATTTAATTTTAAATATTCATATTTTGAAATGTTTCATGCCTTTGCCGGGACACAAATCCACTCTTTTCACAATGAGAAAGGTAAATAATGTAGGGGTATGTCTATATACATTGTATTTTTAGCTGTATACAGTCTGGCTCTGATATGTTGATTTCCGTTAGGCTGAAGTTAAAAAATTCCATTTGAAGCAATTTGGGCAAAGACAGCTGGTTTGCATGATTGATAATTAGCATTGATGTTGTGTTAACCAAAGAATTTCCTCTATCAACTGAAAGATAAATGAGCTTATCCAGGGTCAAATATATTCTTACCAGCGCCAGAAACATACAATGGTTAGTTTGCTTATGCCTTTTCAAGTTTCAATGTGGTATAAACAGGGTCTGACACATGCTGACAGACCGAGCGAAAGGTTGCTTGGGGACTAGTTCCTTCAAAAAAAGAATCTTTAAGAAGTCATATTACACCATTTTTCTCAGAAAAAGTTTGTCTAGCACCTTAAAAATTTTCCTCGCTTCTAGTAATTTACAATTTTTGCCAGTCTCTGGTTATCAACATTAATCAAACACTTTGTATGATCTTGATTTATTTACACAACTGAGGCAGTGAGAAAGAAAGGGATGTAAGTGCCAAAACTAAAAATCTCGATAACCAGTAGGTGAACCTCTTCTCTGTTATGGGGCAAGAGATGGTACTAGTAGCTCTGGTAGGTGTTTCTAAACAGTCAGATTTAGAAAAAAATTTCAATGAAATGACCTAGGACCTGAACTTTAAACTCATTTTACTTAAAACTTTGAGAAGACCACTTACATTCCTCTGCTTTTACAGCCTCAATTGTAAAACTTTCAATAGATACTTATAACAGACTAAACGTTGATTAATTTGTGTCTTTATTCTGAAAAGCTCTTCTTATTGATGTTTAGTCCCTCTTTTAAGCTTTTTTGTTAAAAAAAAAATAATGAAGTGTTTAAATCTTAACTAAGAAAAAGGAATAGTAATATTCAATAAACGTATTTATTTACAAAAATGATTAAATGAAAATTTAAGAATATAATCTGATAACATCATCAGAAGTAGAAAATATCCAAGGTCTTTGAGGATGGAAAATACAATCCAGAGACACGCCATGTCCTTTTAGTATTTTAACCGGAATTATTGTAGGATTTTGCAGCAGATCACTATGGAAAAAAAAATACATTAATATGATAAATACTTACAAATGCAATGGTAAAAATAACAGGAGATAAACCTAACACATACAAAGGAACAAAACAGGTAATATTTTTATAGTAGAAACAAATAACACTGTTTCATCCCACTTTATGTTGTTTTTTTTTTTCAAGCTCCATTTGGCTATTAAAAAAAATGAGCAAATATACAAAAAAATTTTTTTTATCAAAGTAAGGTAAAATGCATATTATTTCTCCACAAATCACCTTGACGATTCAGGCATTTGTCATACCTGTGCACACGCTTTTCTATACTCTCCTTATAGAACATTGCTGCCAATGATTGAAAGTAATTTTTGACGGTGTCTTTGAGTTTCACGTCAATTTGGAAGCGCTGCCTCACAAGCCACTGCTTCAGTTCAGGGAAAAGATGAAAGTCACTTGGCGCTAGGTCTCTATATGCAGTGAGGTGTGCAGTGAGGACGAGCATTATCATGAATCAGAGCAGTTCCTGAAGTCATTCATCATGCTTCTTTATTGGTTTTGAATAGCTCTCCGTAAGCGTTTCAACGTTTCACAATAAGAATTTACCATAAGTGTTGTTCCCGGCTGCATAAACTCTAGAAGTAACACACCTTTTTGGTCCCAAAAAAGTTGCCATAATGTTACGGTTGTTGAGGGTTTGCTTGAACTTTATGGGTTGATTAGGAGAATTAGTGTGCATCCATTGCATGGATTGTTGTTTCATTTCGGGAGGATCATATTGAACGCATGTTTTATCACCTGTCACAAAGGATTTCAAAAAATCATTTCCATCAACATTGTAAGGCTCAAGAAATGACAAAGCTGCACCATTCGGAAAGTTTTGTGATTATCAGTCAACATCCTTGGGACCCAGCGAGACCAAGTTTTCTGTTGCGCAACCATTGTATAACTATAGAATGTAGGAACAATTTTGAAACTTATGGAAATTGCATTGCTAATTCACTTATCGTGAATCTTCGATTTTAATTAACAGCTTTGTCGACTAGTTGAACAAGGTCATCTGTAACCACAGACTAGCGTCCCTGACACCCTTCATCATGCACATTAGTTCCGACTTCTTTAAATTTTCAGCACCAATTATGAACACCAGCACTCATTAAGTTGTTTGTCTCCATATTCACGACTTATTCTTCGATGAATTTCCGCTGCCCTGTTACCTTCTGCTTGCAAGAAACGAATAACACTTCTCAATTCACATTTGGCGAGAGACTTGAAAGAAACAGCCATGTTTTTGTGTCTGTAGTTACAACCTACGTATTAGTTCATTAATGTTATTATTACACTGGAGAACAATTTCTAAAACAATTTCTGTTGAGTTTTGGTTTTTGAGCTGTTTTATAGTTAATTAGGCATGTTGATTTCAAAACTATTTAGTTTTCTTCTACCATGTCAAATTTTTTTCTCTACAACTTAAGAGAATGTGACTACTCTCCAAGGAATTGAGCATGGATCCAGTCCCAGGATCTATAAAATTTGGGCCCCCTGCAACAAAATCTGTAGGGCTTCTCCCCAGAGGCCAGCAGAGTATATTTGCTACGTTAATAAGTCTTAGTGGTAGGTTTTTTTTTTATTATTATTTTTGTGTCACTTTCTTGGGCCGTTGGGCCTTTTTAGACTGTCCCCCCCCCCCCCTGCACATCCGTTCCTGCATGACTCATATGAAACACTATTGTTCTTCTCAGTATCTCATTTTCGCATTTCCTAGCCTGCTATTTGAAAAGATATAGGCCGGTATTTTTGATGATACAGATTCTGCAGCTTATTGAGTCATTTTTTTTAAAGCTGGATGCTTTTGATAGTTGATGTCTTCAATTTTCGTAAAAATTTCAGGATGAGTGAGTGGTACTATGATAAGAAAAAGTGAAGTTTATTTTTCTAAAAAAACTGATTTGTATGTCCTTGAATAGGAGTCAAAGTTTAAGGTCATGAAAAAAAAGAGCTAAATATATCATTGCTTTGCTTCAAAAGCAATGAGTGAACCAAGCCAATTATTTTAAATGTGGATACTACTTGATACTAGGTACATGCTAGCATAAATACTTTGGTGGCTCACTCATGGCTTTGAGGGCAAAGGTCAATTAAAACTGCTACTTTTTTCACTTTTTTTGCCTTGTTTAGGTCCAGATATCTGCTAAAGCCATGAGTAACTCCCGGTAATAAGTATATGATTAACTACTCACCACAGTATAGTACTAAGAAAAATATAAAATAGATTTCGTTTCTCTTGGCTTTAATAGTTAAACCGTATCTAATTCGATAATTTTTTAAAAATGGCCAAGTTTAGAGGTCAATAACTTTAATTGCAACCGGGTCAACAACTTTGGGACACAGCTGTAGTTACAGTCCAAGTGGTGTAGTTTAAGATCCAGGTTAGAAAACCCATGGCAACTAATCAATATTTTTAATTACGCAGTCTCACAGTTGATCATTTGAAACAAAAAAAATCACAGTTTTAGGTCAAAGACTCTAAAACGCCTGAGTCAATAACTTTGAGCAAGAGCTGTAATTATGCTCTGTGTGGTGTATTTTTAGACTCATGTCAGAAAACCATGGGATCTAATCATCTTACTTAATTAAACGGTCTCAAAAATGATGATTTCAGTACAAAAGAGTGTTTTTTCATGATTTTATATATGTGCTACTCAAAATGTTATGAAGTTAAACTCGCATAAATACTAGAATGAACCAACAGCTTTCGAGATCCAAATCTTGAGTATCTATGATATCCAAAATATAGTGTCCAAAATGGCGGATCAACTTTGTGAAAAGAATTGCCATGTTGTGGTCAAGGTTACAGGAAATTTTATAACACTGGAAGCATGAAATTTTAATTGCTTCAAGTATGTTAAATAAATCATATATTTAACATACATAAATCATAATCATATAAATCATATATTTAAGATACATAATCAACAGCACTAATTTGTATAATATGAACAAATTAGTGCTGTTGATTAGTTCTAGTATTTATGCGAGTTTGAGCTCATAAGATTTTGAGTATCACGCATATAAACTAGTGAAAAAACACTCTTTTATACTGAAATCATCATTCTTGAGACCGTTCAGTTAAGTAAGATGATTAGATCTCATAGTTTTCTGACATGAGTCTAAAACTACACCACATAGAGCAAAATTACAGCTCTTGCTCAAAGTTATTGACTCTGCGTGTTAAAGTAATTGATCTAAATCTGTGATTCTTTTTGTTTCAAATGTTCAACTTTGAGACCGCGTAATTAAAAAAGTTTATTAGTTGCCATGGGTTTCTAACCTGGACCTTAAACTACACCATCGGACTATAACTACATCTGTGTCCCAAAATTGTTGACCCGTCCCGATTAAAATTATTGACCTCAAACCTTGGGCATTTTAAAAAATTGTCGACTTTGAGACTGTTTAACTGCTAAAGCTAAGAGAAACGAAAGCTATTTTATATTTTTCTTAGTACTATACTGCGTTGAGTAGTTAGTCATATACTTATTTCCGAGGGTTGCTCATGGCTTTAGCAGATGTCCGGGCCTAAACAAGGCAAAAAAAGTAGCAGTTCCACTTGACCTTTGCCCTCAAAGCCACAAGTGAGCCACCAAAATATTTATGCTAGCATGTACGTAGTATCAAGTAGTATCCTTATTTAAAAGAATTGGTTTGGTTCACTCAAAGCTTTTGAAGCAAAGCAATCATATATTTAGCTCTTTTTTCTCACAACCCAAAAAGTTGACCTCCACTCAAGGGCCAACAAGTCAAATTAGAGAAGAAAGAAGCTTCACTTTTTCTTATCACCATACTAGTAAAATATCCTGAAAGTTTCAGGAAAACAATTTGTCAACTATCAGGCCCCCATTCACTTTATCCAGCTTAAAAAAATGACTCTGAAAAATGAAACTTTAGTGAAACATTGTTAAAAATTCAAAAGAATGCTTGGTTGGCATTCAAAAACACTGTTAAAAATTTTCTTCGAAATATACGAGCCCAGAATTACGCTAAAAGTGTCCAACAACTTGTGGAGAGCTTACAAATGCTTGGTTCTCACATGAGCATCAAATTGCATTTTTTTACATAGCCATCATGCAAACTTCCTGAAAAATCTTGGTGCAATTTGTGATGAACGGGGTGAGCAATTTTACCAAGATTTGAAGGTCATGGAGACACAATATCAAGGTAGATTGGATGTGTATATAAGGTAGGCTGACTGTTGCTGAAGCATCAAGTGAGAATGTACTTGCGTTAACTATTATAGCCTTTGTATGAATAAAATTGTTCATTGTAAACAGTGCATTCGATAAGTTTTTACTTTATTTTACCTAATTTGTATGACTTTTGAGGTATCCTGTAGTTGGAAAAGTTGACGCGATAGAGAAATACTGCAATTATTTTTTAATTCAGAGGCTAAAATTTAGTTGAAAACAAGTCACAGATTTAAGACAACAAAATTGCTGTTCCCCGGTGTTATCTATGAATGGTAACATTCTTCAAGAAATCCTTATTGCTTATGACAAGGCTAATGTGCGTCAGATAGTTGCCTCTCCATTTCTTAATCACTGTAATGTGTTTTTCTAGGTCAGTCTTCTAGCACATGCTCTCTTGCATCAGATTGGTACTTGCTGTCCTCAAAATCAAGTCCCTTCAGGGGCTCCATTTACATTTAATTTTCTTGCTGATATTCTTTTAGAATATATTCTCCTTCTCTTATTTAATGTCATGAACTACATCTAGGTGCTTGTTTTAGTAATCATCCTTAAATCTTACATTTTTATCCTTACTTTTAAAAAAAGAGTTTTTTTTAATAAACTTTTAATCTTGTTAGCAACATTGTTTAATGTTTCCAAAGTCCTTACATTTCATAGCAGCAAAATAAAGTGAACATACCTGTAAACCATTCCATGACAAATAATGACTGAACCATCATCTGAAGTGGAAGCAAAGAGTGGATATCTCTTGTGAAAAGCCACTTGTCTGATTGCCTTTTTGTGATTCCTACAAATAATACAACAAAATTGTAAAACAAGAACTGATCTACACAACACAGAAAATTTTACAACAACTTTATTTGTTGCTGTTGAGAGTTTTTTGTTTTTAATGCCTACAATTTCAATACCATGAAATTAAAAAGCCCTGAATGATTACAGGATATTTTTGTACAACAAATAAATTTCTTGGAACACTGGAAATTAGCATCTGCACTTTTCTTCAACATTGTTTTATTTACAACCATTAGTGCAATACGGATGCATTTGGCAAATATTTAAAACTTTCGTGACTCGCAATGTAACAGCAAAATTAAATTGTACTTTAAGTTTGTGAATAAGAACACAAAATATATATGATATATTTGGCAATATTTTTTTAAATTCTAAGAAGTCATAGCAAACATTTTAAAGTAGGAATTCATTAGAGTGCAAATGAGGCTGTGAGAAGCAAAGGGTTCCCACTCTTCCAGCAGATTAATAAATAGGGCCTTTATATGGTCTTTTTCAAGGCACATTTTTAACTATATAGGACCACTACACGCCAGTGTCGCAACAAGAAACTTTTCAAGGTGGAAAGAGTTTCGTTTACATAGAAACATGTAGATATACAGTCGGACCTTGCTAGAAGGTCCCTCTTCGAAACTTCGTGAAAGTGACCTGTGTCTTTATTACCAAATCATATGTTTTTTTAATAATGAGCATGCATATAAATTGCAAAATACTTTGTTGAATCTACTATGATCCAAATTATGAGCTAATTAGATTGTAGTTTTTTAGCAAATATCTTTACCATTTATTAAAGGTTGAAGGGTTTGTCAAATCCTAAAAAATAGGGCCTTCGACCAATTTTTAGTGCTTTTGATGACTAAACATGACTTTTAGAGGAGCCTCTACAAACAATACTTGAAAATAGGGCCTTTGTAGGGGCTTTCGAGGGCCCATGGGAATTCTGATTAAGTAGATATTTTAAAGTCTACTTTAAGCCCTTTAAAGCGTTTTAAAGTTCAAATCCTAGGTAGGTTTTCATTAAAATTTTCTTCTAAATCGTGCTGTAGAGCAATTCAACTAGGACTACTTGTACTATCTCTTGTCCCAAAACAGAAGATAGATACCATTTGCACTGGTTAGCTCAAAATTACGTCCCTTCTTCAGTACTTACATCCCTTTGCTTCTCACGGCCTAAAATACAAACGCAGCTTTGTCAGATAAAAAAAGAACTATTGCAAAATAGTATATAAGTCATAACCAATACTTTACAATCAATTACATGCAAAGGGTTTGGAGCAAAAATCCAATTCACATAGGATTTTTTTTTTTTTCAGAGGGTGTGGGGGGGGGGGGTGAACATACCTGAGAGTTTTGTAAGGTTTAGTAGAAAGTTCCAGATCAAACCAACTAAGTCTGCTGTCATAACTACCAATAATTAAATTGTCTCCTAAAAACAAAAGCATTGTTAATATACAAGCCCATATCAATAGAAATTTAGCATAAAATATCAAATATACAGTAAATTACAACAAAATATTTCAATTTTACTGTTTTTGAGATGACAGTCACAATTAATTTTTAAAAATAAAAAGAGAAGAAATATTAAAAAAACTAAGAGCTTACGAATTTCTAACAGGGATTTAAATACACGTGTTTCTTAAACATCACAGAATGCTCTTTTAGTTTGAATAACTTGGGTACTAGATTTCTTTCCCCATTACATTTTTGAACTAGAAATACGTATATTTCAGAAGGTATTGAGCGAAAAGAGCTTAACTCAGAAAAGGTTTTATCATCCTCATATACTGTTTTTTATTAGTACTGTATTTTTTTATTATTGGATAATAATGTAGGCTATCAATTAATTGTTGTTGGCACTGACTTACCTCTTGACAAAAACTTTTTGATGAGAAATAGGATATACGTATGGTACTTCAAATTATTTGTACGATGATTCATTATGAAAGAATATATATTTTTTAACCTTGTTCACATAAGTAACAGTTACAACCTTACGCAATTATTATTGCTTGCTTGAATGCTATAAAGTGGTCAAAGCTTGATCTTTTTACTTAAATGGCATTGTCTGAGGAAGGAGAAGGATTAGCACATTTTTTTAAATCTAGACTTAACAAAATAAAGTTGACACTTTTTATTGTTAATCTTGTTTTTCCTACATTTTGAGTGTACATATTTCCACAAAACTCAAAGCTATAATATTTTAACCAGTGACTCCCCCCCCCCCAAAAAAAATTGTAAAATTTCAGGAGCCAGGATAAAAATTTTAAATGCCCAAAAAAAAAACATTCTTAAGAGTTTATAGGAAAATTATGGGTGACACTGCTTTTGAAAGATACTTATTCTAAAACCGGGATGGCCAACTCGTGGCACAAATGCCACATTGTGGCATGGCGGAGCATTGAGAGTGGCATCCGAAGTTTTATTAACATTTTTTAATTGGGTAACTGTATATTAACTGCACATTACAGACAATGCGCGGTTAAACAGATTTCTGAGCTACACAATTGATAATTTTAGCACCGCAAAAGAATTTTATTTGTACCAACTAGTTTCAACAACAGGGAGACATTTTTAAAAAACTCAGAAAAGTAACTAAAAAAATCTGAGTGGATAAAGTTAGTTTTTTTGCACAGATGGTGTGCTTTGCATGATTGGCAGTCAAAAAGATTTTGGTATGTTGCTTGAAAATTATTTGGAAAGAAAAGTTTCAAGTTCATTGTGCCAAGGACTTAACCTTGTCTTCAGTTGAATACCCTGCTCTGATCTGTATGAACTAAGTACGAGTTTTAGCTCATATTTTGGTAAGTTTGTTAGAGATCTGAATGGCAGAGCTTTTCCTTTATGGAGCTTCTCCACTGCTCAAGCATAATTCAGACATCATCCAGACGTCACATTCGCCTGCTAAACTGACAGACGTACGTTTTCCGAAAAGGGACAAGCATTAATATATTGTGGACGCACATAAAGCACATGACAGTACACTCATCCAATTGAGAGTGTGCTCATCTTGTGGAGGAGATCAATGAAATACGACTACCAACTGGATGGACGTCAAATGTCTAGCTTCTTGTCACGTTGACAGGTTCCATACAATATGGCTTGCTGTCATGGCAATGGGGACAGAAAACTGGTTTTAGGGAGAAAAAATCGTCGCTGACGTAACGTGCGGGCGATATGTGAATGTTGCTTAGGACTTACATAGAAAAAAAATGCTCTATTCGAATAAAAACCAAATGATCGGCCTATGAATAACATTTTTCCACTTTTTTATATTTTCCACTAAGTTGAGAAAACTGTAAATGGCACATAAAACATTTTTCCTCTAGAGAGTGGCACTCTTCTCAAAGAAGGCTCTAAAAGAACTTGTCCTTTCTTTTCAAGTCACTCGAGATTTGTTGGAACTTGTTTATAATTAAGTAAGAAATGTTCTTCAAAAACAGCGTTAAAATATAGCTCCTTGTCTTCAACCTTAAAAGCATAAACTATCGTTAAAAAGCAACTTACCTTGAGGGTGAGCAGCCAAACTTGATATCCATTTGCAATTTCCAAACAAAATTTTAGAAACTTCTCGCTTGAGAAGGTTATACACTTTTATATGCTTCTGAGTGGCAACAAAAAAGATAGGACGTAAAGGATGAAATAACACATTTTGTACGTTGCCTTTTAATTTCTGGAAAGGCATCTGAAACAACATTTTAAAATGGTTGAAGAGCAGAAGAAATAAAGCAGTCAAATTCAATTAATCAAAATAATTATAGCAAAAACCTCAAATACTAAACCAGTTACCACATATTGTAAAATTTGCATACATTATACAGAAAAAATCCCACTCTTTATCAGAATAGCCATTGCCAAATATCAAAGTAAACAAGATGCAATCGCTTAAATGATGATCCAATTTTTAATAAAAGAAACCCTGAACTAAAAGCAATTGTAACAAGAAATATCCAACGTTTATTAGTACATGTAAACAGATTAATGAATGCATGTGTTTCGAGGTTTCCGGGATCCCCTTTTTCAATTTAAAGTTGTGAATATTTGAATGTAAGGATATCTGGTAAAAGGATTCTTCTTTTACCGGATGTCTTTACATCCGAAAGCTCATAACTTAGAATTAAAAAAGGGGTTCCTGGAAACCTTGAAACACGTGTACAGTCGACTCCCGCTACAACGCGATTCGACTTATGCAAAAGGCTATAACACGAGTTTTTCAGGAGCAACAAATTTTAGAGCTAAAGCGAATTTTTAGCTCTCAACACGAAAATATTTGGAAAGGAATCATGATGCTAAGTTTCGGCTTTGTTATTCACTACTAAACATTGACTTCGTGAATGTACTTTCATCCTTTCATCCTCACTGACTGCGCAAGTTCCCACACACTGCACTATAAGATAGCTTTATTTGTGCGTATAATCACCACTCCTCATTTTTCATCTATTTATTCTAAGTATGAAAGGTGACGAAATATTGTAGCACCTAAGCACACTGTTTCACTTTAAGTTTGAAGATGGAAACAAAAAGCGAAAATTTGCAACAATATAAGAAAAGTTTAAGATTCTTGATACACTTTAACTAGAAAGTGGGTCAAAGGCAACACGACAATAAGGTATGAGTGAATCTTTCATACGTATAATTAAAAGTCAAGAGAAGGCAATTCATATAAGTTCAGACCTTAGTTTTAATATGAAGCTCGCAGAGTAATGTTTAAGCAAAATGAAAACAATATAAAATTGGAATCTGCTCTTGTATTATAGAGAACAGAGAGCCTGAAAGAGATGTGTCACCATAGATTTAAATGTTATAAAAGCAAATGCGAAGCTACTGTAGTGTACTTAAAAAGATATTAGAATGACGATCAGATTACGCAGCATAAATCATCATCTTCAATTTTTAAGTTATAAATGAAACTTATTGTATCTACTGTATAGTACTCTTACAGCGCAGTGTTTAAATAACGCAACTTTTTAAAAAATACGGTAAAAATTTAGCTCTTTATGTGAGTATTCGTAATACATAGTTAAAAAATGGTCGAAAACAGTTTGAAAGGTGTTTAAAATTTTCTAAAATGTCACATACACAACACTTTTCCACAAGACGAAATTTCAACTTATGCAAAGAATCTTGGAACGCATCCCTCGCTTAAGTCGAGATCCGACTGTATTCAGTAATCTGTTTATTTGTGCTAAAAAAACGTTGGATATTTCCTGTTATTTCTCAGCCAAAAGGTATTTATTTATTTCTTAAAAGCAATTGTGTTTAACAACATATCAGTTATAACGTCAATAAATGTCTGGTTCAGACAAATGCATATTGCAAATAACAAACAACTGTGCTTTTAACGCCACAATTACAATAATAGTCTCTGCTTAAACATTTTCCCCAAGGGTTAATTTGTGTTTTCATTGATTTTTAAGTAGAATTCAGAGAAATTAAGTTGGAACAGGAGTTAAAGTGCTGTATAATTGATACCCTAGTCCACCAACAGCAGTTATAACTAGAAGAATTCCTTATTATGTTACGCCCATCGACGTCTCCTAGATCTTAACAACTTTAAACCTGGAAATTTAACGGCTCATTAAGATATGGGGGTGAAACTGTGGACAACTTGAGAAAAATTTTAACTTTTATGCCTTTAAGGGTATTGTTTTTATGGCATTGTCATTAAATTATTTTTGTAAAAACTTAGTTCAAAAAAATGTCCAGTACATACTACACTTAAACTTAAGCGCTTTCTAATCACAATTAAGGGTAACTATCTCTTCGAAGAGCGATGGTGAACTTCCTCAACTGCCATGGAGTACCTATCCCCCAAAAGAGAAAAAGGCCACTTAAAACAACCTTACAAAAAATTTCAATAGTGTTGTAGTCTACCATGGATCCCTCTCATTGACCGTAACAATAACTACTATGCAGTTAAGGGGGTAGTTATGATAGTTAGCATAATAATCAACACCTTTGTTGAGTAGAACATGCATTGCAGCAATTTTTCAACAACTAAACCAACTTTCGCAAACAGCATTTTCTTTGTAAATCTAATAATAATAGTGACTTATTTAAATTTGCAAATAGGTTAAAATATAAAGTAGCTTTATCCATGTAATAGACTGTCCAGCCTGAGTAAAAACATAAGGCTTTCAAATAACATTTTCCAGACATAAAAGCAAAATACTTACCTGAGAACGAAATTTTGATAGTTGATGAAACACAATAGACTTAAAACCAATGTCAGATAATAATACTGCAATATAGTCCCCTTTTGCATGCCAAACAACTTGCTTCACTTCTTTCTTGTGGGTGATGATCAAACGAACTCCAATTTTCTTTTGTTCTTCTGAGGGCAACATCCAATCAGCAACTGAAGAAAGAAATAAGTCATAACGGAATACATCATTAATTTTGTAAAATTTAACTATATGCATTAAGGAAAAAAGTAAGCATTTCTAATTTAAAATTGAAACATATATATATATATATATATATATATATATATATATATATATATATATATATATATATATATATATATATATATATATATATATATTAAAAGCTTTAAAATAATATTTTTAATATGACAATCCTATACAAGGACTAATATTATAACTTTTTTGCTGTACATAAAAAATATTCCACACGCTGGCCTTTTTCTCTCTTAGCAGCTTGGCTTCTCTCTTTTCTGACTGTAGGACTTCAGTAGGTCTGAATGCATACAGTTTCCCGGAATAAAAAACATTTTTTTTTGTCAACAGCATATGCTTTTTTGTTCATTTTTTTTTTTTTTTTTTTGCAACTCAATTTCAATAAAAGAGCTAGTTCCTCACAATTTTTAGGAAACGATGATCATATTTGAATGGATATTTTGATTAACTGTTAATCACTTTAGGAATTGTTCTTCTTCTGATTAGGAATATTAGAGGGACAGTAGAATTTATGAACAGTTCTGCCATGGACAGCGGAATGACAGTATGTGCAGACATGAGTTTTCAAGCTATTTGAAGAAGTGTGTTTTGGATTCAATACTAAGACAAAAGGAAAACATTGACTTTTTTGACTCTTTTTTCAGCAGAAAAAAATAAGCAAACTTGTACAATAAAGCTAACGTACAACTTGATCACAAACAAACGAGAAAGAATTATAAATTTGCAGTTACTGCCCTTTACCTGCCCACAGTAGAGTTGTGATTGATGATCTTAATGTAATGGGGAATTTTAAGTCTGTTGTCTTTATTTTAAGGAGAATTTTCAGGGATTGCTGTACTTATCCTAATGGGGGACTACTGATGTTACTTAGGAATTGTTGTCTTTACTCTAATGGAGACTTTTAGAGAGTATTGTCATGATTGAAATAGCACAGTTGCCAACCTCACAAAGTGAAAAACAGGAGATTTTAGATTTTTTTTCAACCGAAAGTAAAATTTTTTAACACTTTCACAAAGCAAGAATGTTGCTCGCATCAAAAAAATCAAAATGTTGAAATCAATCATTCCATAATTTAAAAAAAATGTTAGTTTATAGATTATTTGCTCAACTAAAAAGCAATTTTGTTTTCATTTTAATCCTTCAATGTGAGTTAGTCTAAAAGAAGACATGTTTGGAATGCTGAAAAATTACCTACTTAATATAAATTAATCTTACAGAATAATCAAATTAAGTCAAAAAGAATTTTTATTCACTTTATAAAACATTTCTTTACAAATTAGTTTTCCAACTGGAAAAAAAAAAACAGTGGTATAGTCAGAGCAGAAAAAGTAGGAAGACGCCTCCAAATAAGAGCATAAGTTAATAAAATTTCAAAGTAGTGGGATGCTTGCATTTAAAAAGTTGGGGTAGCTACTATCAAAATTAGGGAGACTCCCCCCCCCCCCCTGGCTTGCAGTGCCGGATCTTTAAGTTCTATGAGCCGGGGTAAAACCTTCAAACTGCTGCCCTTACTCTCTTGCTTCAAGTTGTAATATCAAGCATCAACAAAAACAGTCCGAGACTAATTTTCCCTCAAAGCCTACATCTATGCCAGTGCTTGCGAAGTCACAGATTTTGGGGTAAAGGACTCAGAGCCAGAGGCTTTGAAATTCCCGGAGTCAGAATCTATCATTTTTCTTCCGACTCTGCAGTCCTGTTGGCATGGAATGACACAAATCCTACAAAGTAGGGCCTTTAATATTTAGTGTTTTTGAGTGAATATTTAGTGTTTGATAAATATTTAGTGTTTCTGACTACTAAATACAGCCTTTAGAAGGGCCCCTAGAAACAATTCTTAAAAATAAGGCCTTTGTAGATGGCTAATGAGAAATTATGCAGGATTTAGAAATATGCTGGAGCTGTCATGCAACCTATTTGTTTTCCTTACTAAAGACTTATGAAACATTTGTGATAGCAGTGGCAGAGAGGTTACATTCGCTAACAATGCTGCAAAGTTAAGCATCAATAATAACCTGTGAGTATATGTGTGATGAAAGAGTCTATTTTGATGTTGCTAAGGTCACCATGTACCACTTGGTAAACTCTCATGATGCTTTTTTATTTGAAGAATGTATGGGACTTGAAAATCACAATGACAAAACTGTTGATTCTTAAGATTTTACCTTTTTCGTCAGAGCTTTCAGGAATGGATGCCAACAAAGTGTCTGTGTTACTAATGACAATTTTATCTCCAACTCTTGGATTGATAATAAATACTTTCTCTCCCCTAGAAATAAAAGCAATTAACATTTGAAGCAAAAATAAAATACATAGGTAAAGCTGAGTACAGTTGAGTAGGAAGAGAATGTGCATTCAACATGTGAAAAATTCTATATATATATATATATATATATATATATATATATATATATATATATATATATATATATGGGTCATTCTCTAGAAATGTGGAATTTTCCGTCCCATGTTCGCTGCAACTTCATAAATCTTTTTAAATTAATTTTTTTTTTAAATATTATCTATTTGTCACCTTCTACCAAACAAAATAATATGGTTTTAACAGTGATAGACAATACCTATTTTTGTTGAGACTAAAAAGATATACTAAAAAGTCATTACCATCCACTGCCCCTCGACTCAATGTTTGTCTTTTGTGATCTAACTAAACTGCAAATAAAACTAAAAAATGTCTTGAAAATTTTTTTTCATAATTACCTCACATAGTCAAATTTAAAACAAAGTTTCTTTTTTGTTTGATTGCAATTTTTAAATTTTAGTGAAACAGTTTTAATTTGTCCCAGACATTTTGCATCATTATCATCCAACAGTTTTTACACTCTTTCATGACCACTTGGTGGTACTATTAACTCAAACAGTATTCAGTTTTAGTTGTAGCCACCTCAAGTTTGTTTGAAAAGCAAAAATTTACTGGGTGGAAATCTTCATGCGTCTTGCTAAGATGTGTAGCTATCAAATTTAGTAGAAAAATTCTTATTGCTGTCATCCATACCTATTGATAGTTATTTTAAACATTATTATGTATTTTAGTTTCTTATTTGCTTACATTAGATGAACCTTTGAGCAAAATGTACAAAATTTTTAGAATGGTAGCTACAGCTTAGCTCATGCCAGGTAAAATAAAGTGAAATATCATTACCATCCACATCATGACCATCCAGCACAAAGTATAAAGATTTGGATGGTAATGACAGACTGAGGGTAGAATAAAATTATTTGCTTTGTTTTTTTTAATTTTATATACATTTTCACCTTCAAATTCAGTACATTGAATTGTTTTTAATATGAGGCGTATCCGGAAAGTAAGTACCGTTTCGTTCTAATGCCGCTGCAGCGCTGCTGTCGGCGCTCAGTGCATGCGTACTTGTTTCCTCTGTTCATCGGCTACAAACTCGCGCCATTATGGCTGATTTGTCTTGTGTTTACTGTGGCCGTATATAATGTTTAAAAAAACCGATGATCCCGCAGACTGTGAAATTCGTTCTGTGATCCGGTTTTTGAATGCAAACGTAGAGGAATGCTAAGTGAAGGAATTGTGTTGCTGCATGACAATGCTCGGCCCCATACTGCTTGTGACACTCAAAGACTAATTGAACAGTTCGGTTGGGAGTAGTTTAATCACCCGCCCTACAGCCCAGACTTGGCACCGTCTGTTTTCCACTTGTTCCTGCACATGAAACGAGAACTTGGAGGTAGGCGCTTTGCTTGTGATGACGACGCAAAAAACGCTGTAAATTTATGGCTCTCTTCATTGGCGGCAAGTTCCTTTGAGACAGGTATAAATAAGCTGGTGAGCCGCTATCACAAGTGCCTCAACAATGGTGGAAACTATGTTGAAAAAGAATTTAAGGTATGATCTTTCATGTAAACATTAAATAATCTTTAAAAAAAAATTATAGCTTTTTTTTTTTCAAAACGGTACTTACTTTCCGGATACGCCTCGTATTTTAGATGCAAAATGTTCTTAAACTTACTTTTTTTAAAATTATCTTATATAATAAGTATCTGTTGGGTAGTGGGGTGCTGTTATTTTTAATGGTCAGTGGTTCCCAGTTAACTATCATTTTGTAAAGTACATTATATTTTAAATTGATTGGTTTTGAATGTAATTTGTCATAGGATGATAACTAATTTAGACCTTAATGTGCAGGTGTTGTTGATTCAAACGAAAGTAATAAACTGAGAATCCACTTTAGGTCCAGATCAAAAACAAAAAGTAATTTTGTTGGTCCACAGAAGAGGACAAGCACCAGATAGCCATAGAACACATTTTTTGCGTCATTAAAGATCCTCCTATACTCATTTCTCGTAGATATTTTTGTGTAGCAAAAGAGAAACATAATTTCATAGAGAAACTCTCAGTATCTGTATTTAATGCAAAATAAATACATAAATAATAACGTCATAGTATTCTGTTTTGAAAAAACATAGCATTTTGACATTAATTTTACTGTATGTTTGCTTAAAGTTATTTTAAACATGTATACGTCATTTCCATCCTACCAACATCATTATCATCCTTCCAGAGTCATTACCGTCCTTACTACAGAATTGCTTGTCCTCAAACTATTAATGTTCAATTTTTTTCCATATTTACTTTAGGTTATAAGATTTAATTTGAACGAGTGAAAATGAATGATGTAATGCATTCATACACAGTATATTTTTTATTTTAAAAAAATCTCAAAATTATTTTTAATTTATTAAAAGACTTAAAATGATATATTTGTTCCTTATTTTCTGTCAGGTTATTGCTGGTACTTAATTGTAAACCTTAAAACCACTAACAAAATTTTTTTTTTTTTTGGAATTTCTACATGATTTTTTAACATGGGATGGTAATGACACTTTTTTTCCTTTTTACAAACTAAAGCATCATTATCTACAAAATAAATGTACACGTTTAATGAACTATTGTAGTTTTACTAAGAGACATATTTAGTCTTTCAAAAAAATGTCAAACTGCATCCTTCCTGAAAAGTTTAAAAATTAAAAATTCAGGATTGCAAAATTCCACATTGCAGGAGAATGACCCATATGTATATCTAGAAGCAGAAACAGCTCGCTAATGCAAAGAATGTCGCAGATTCTAGAGAAATTTTGCAGATTATTTCTTAGTTGGAGGACAAAAAACCTAAAACTTTGGAAGGAAAAATATCTTAAATTTTAGCTAAGAAAATTTGTACTGTATTTTCAGAGAAATCCGCAGATAGCATGCATTTGTACTATTATCTTATTTTTAAGCATTCTTGGTGCCGATTCATCTTACAGAGTATTTTGATCTGCAGCACTGCTGAAAAAAAATTCTACTTGGGGTATATATATACAGTTGGCTCTCTGTTTAACGATTTTCTCTGTTTAACAACGGCTTTTCACGGTCCCAGATCGTCCACTGGAGTGTTAAAAGCATTCTATTTAAGGACTTTTTTACTTAAAGACGATTTTTTGTGGTCTTTTGAAAGTTGTTAAACAGACAGCCAACTGTACATATGTTTTTCTGAATCCCTAGATAAATTAATTTCAGAAAAGTAGAAAAAAAAAGTCTAAATGAATGTACAATAGGTTTATTTATCAGAAGATTTTAAATACTTCATACGCGAAAAATTTGAGGTAATTTGGAGTTGGTTCAGTTACAAATCATAGGAAAAATAAAGAGGCGACTCAATATTTTTTCAGTTAATGTCGAACACTTCATAATATGATTTATATAGTCCTTTTTTGCAAGCAGCTTTGTATCAAAAGGGGCAAACACTTTTTAATTTTCACTTTTAGTCAACTTAAGATTGCACTGCAAAACTAATGAGAACCAAAATACAGATACTTATTTACAGAAAATATTAGATGAATGCTATTACATGGATCTCTTACACATTTCTCGAGAATAAATCCGCTTGCTTTTACCAGTTAATTAGTGACTTTCAAACTAATTTCCCTAGTTTTTTAACACTGTATAAAAATTTACTTAAATGAAACAAATGGAAGTACAGACATCTTTATATTTTTTAAAATTTACTTTTGAGGCATTTTGTTGAGGAATTCGATTTTTGAAATTGAGAATAAACCAATCGAAAATCCATTCTTCTCTCAAAGAGGTGTTAGTCGAGTAAGAAAAACCCAAAAAATAAACACATGTTTGTGAAAATTTATATTTTAGAGGATAAAGCATGTAGCTTTTTCTCTATAAGCATCAAAAAAGTTTTAGCACTTCAATTAATAGAAAATCTAAGCAAAGATGTGTGCCCCCTACTTCCTTCTATATAGTGGGATTAACCTGAAAATGTTCCTCTTCCAACAAAAAAAGTTCAGATTACAGCATTAAAAAAAGGTCTGAAATAATTAAGTTCTACTATGATAAACTGACAGGCCAACAATAAAATGATTAGTAAAATTTTGGTAGGAAAAAATAGAAAGCAAATTATCTCTCACATTTTAGACAAATAACAGAATGGAAAAGGACAAAACTTTTCTGGGTCAGAAAGGACAATTTAAAAATTCCTGTAGTTTTCGAAAATTCAAGAAAATGACTCCATAAACGAAGAAAAGTGCGGCTCAAGTCATGAAAAGAATTTCTTATCATTATCTAGTTTTCAATCATAACTTTGAGTGTTGAAGCATGCATATTTTTCTTATTGTGAAAATTTGGTTTGAAATGACTAGAACCACACTTTTCTACGTTTGTGGTGTCATTTTCCAGGAATTTTCGAAAACTACAGGAATTTTTAAATTGTCCTTTCTGACCCAGAAAAGTTATTTTGTCCTTTTGAGTGCATTATGAAAAGTCCTTTGTATTTTTTAAATAATTCTGTTATTTTATTCTTTTTAGTGTACATATATTTCAGAAATAGAATAGTTTTACCATCACAAAACTTCACCTTCCAGGACTTATATTGGCCCCAGGACCAATATAAGCTTTTCAAACTAAGTTTGATTTACGCAAATTTTTTACAAAATTGTATGAAAACAATGCTTACAAATTTTTGGGCCCCATCCGAATCTGGGTCCCCTCGCGTTGCGTGGTCGCGCGGTACGTAGTTATGCCACTGATTCAAAGTTTTCATTATGATTACTATTAACATTGCTGTTACAAGGCAACAAAATTTATAACAACGGGTTTTATATTTAAACATTTAATAGGGAAATTAAATGAACTTTGCTGTTTTCCATCGTAACTGAAATAATAATTTAATTTTAGAATTTTGCGCTAAGTTGTACCTTAAGATTATGCAAATCATTTAGTGAAACTCCGAAGTCTGTAAGTGGTCTAGTTGCAGAGATATAAGCAAAACCAGGCTTCAGATTTCTCTGTAACAATCAGGTCAAGTATAATAAAAGTGCTTAAAAATGAGAGAATTTCTACATAAAGTTTTTATTACACTTCGCAATTCAATCATCTTAGTTATAAGATTTCATTGATTTTATTTCTCAAACCCGATTTCTTTGAACCATGGCCTGGATATTTCTCGGATATTTTGGCCTTATTTTTAAGTGTTTCTTGAATGAAAGAACTGTGGCAATAAATACAGTCAGGAAAAAAGAGAAAACTCTGGATTTGAAGCAAATCTAGATACACTATAATATTATTGAAAGATTCTCTGGGCCACATTTAAAAATAGAATACTGTAAAAAAAAGAAAAAAATAATAATACATCAATATACTTACACTGCAGCCAGTATCAAACACAATGCCTCAGTTGGACACCATGTCAATCTTTTTATTGGTCCACCTAAGTTGATTGTGGAAAGACATCTACCAGTTAGAACTTCCCAGATCTTAATTGTTTGATCATCACTTGCTGTAAATTTTTAAAAAATATCAATTTTAAAGACCACAAAAAAAAGAGTACTACTCTATTACAAAGGAAGAGTAAGAAAATCATTCATTTTCAGTATTCTTCTAGGGAGCTTTGCCAAGAGTAGACAATACTGTCCCCCTTTTACTGCAGATAAATAAAATTTGTAACTCTCTTCCAGAGAATAAAAAAAATGATTTTTCAGCAGATTTTTTTAAATTGAAAATGTTATTTATTTTATTTAAATTGTTAGAAGTTTCTTGAAATTGATATTTTAAAAATTACAGAAACATCGTATTTCATTTTCAGGATTACTTCACCAAAAAACTTCACGGTATGATGTAAACTCAATTTTAATGCAAATGCACATCAATCAAATCAAACTTTATATAGGTAGATGGCATAGAAGTACACTACAATTGAGGACAATCAACAAATTGGGTAATATTATATGAGATGATAAATAGGAGAGGGGATTTTCTTTTCTTTTTTTTACTCCAATTAGCCATAAAATCAAATCGTTTTAAAACAAGTTCAACTACTTTTTATATGTACAGCTGATATCTTAAAATCAGACAGCTGCCCACATTTATTTTGTTTTTTATAGTTTTTATGCAACTTTATACCACAGGCGCAAAAAAAAAAAAAACCTTTCTTTACATTTGAAAGTACAATTCTCAGAACTTTTTAGTTACACATATATCACTTGAGCTGATTATTCTTTTAATTTCTCTACCTATGCAAAAATAGAAAAATAATGATATGTTGTTGCCATGCTCAGTACTCTTTTTCTGGTTTAACATTTTGATGGGACTTTCAATATTAGTTAATGACTATAAATGTATATATATATTTGTATACATGTAGCAAAATGTTGAATATTGTTTAACATTTGCTCTTGATTTTTTTTAAAATTAAGTTGGTAGACTTTTTGCACCAAAGTTTCACATTATTCAGTAGCTTGTTTGTTTTTCTATGAAACTTTGACTAAACATGACATGAATGAACAAAATGAAAAATGCTTGCCAAGATTAAAAATGAGCCAAGTGACACACAACATAAGAGTTCCCAACTATGAAGCATTGCTTACATGACTAGATGCACACATTATTTTGAGTTATTGAAAATCATCATTTATTCAGTAGACATAAAACAAAGCAGTGTGGGAGTCCATATCAAATTTTTAAATTTCGGGGAAATTTTGCTTTTAATATTAATTAACTAACAAAAGAAATAATTTCACTTACCAGAAGCCAAGAACTGCCCTGATGGCTCCACAGATATGCATCGAACTAATGCTGTGTGACCAGTGAATACCTAAAAATAAAATATGCATAGCAACTTTATATACAATACATAAAGATTTTTTAAATAGCTGGAAAACTAATAGCTCAGTAAAACTACAGTTTATTTGCAAACTACAACAAAAGCCTTATAATTTTTAAAGTTACAACAAGATTGAAATTCATTCAATCATTTAAATAAATTAATGACTTGACAAAATATATAGTATTCATTATTAATAAAAGCTATTATGAACTTTATATCAAGTTTCTTATAAGCTACGAAAAAAATTGAAAATGCTGCAACAATGTATTATAAAACAATGTAGCGTGAATATGATAATAAAGTAATGAATAACAATTATAATCATTAAGAATAAATGGCTTGAAAGGCAGTAAATAAATACAGATACATAGTCAACAAACAAGTATGAAGCCATTTTAAATGACATTTGAAGCCTAGAAGAAAGAATTAAAAACTAAAACATTTAAAAAATATAAAAGAATGGAAAGATACTTATATAGTTTAGAAATGGACTACTTTCATGCAAAAATTTATCACAGTAATGAACTTAGAGTTTATTTAATATTCATACATTGAAGTCCATTAGAACATAAAAGGTTAGTATGATAACTAAACTCACTGATATTGAAGACTGATAGAATAATTACACAAATACTCCATTATGTATCAGATTACCTTGATTATGCAATCATGATTTATGAGTAATCATGATTCATAAGTAATAATACTCAAGCAATATTCAAGGAATTTTCAAAATGCTTATTTAATTCATATAATCAAAAATTTAACATTCGTTACTTATTATTATATTTTATTGTATAATAAGAAAAGAGCATACAGTTTATAATACTCAGAAAATATTAAACAAATTTCATTTGTAGAAATATATTAGAAATTTTTCGAAGCGGAAAACATTTTTGGTACAATTAAGCATAAAAGCAGGATTCTTTGTACCAACACATAGCAAGAAATTGAATTGGGCTCATTTCTACTTCTATACCAGTTAGAAATTTTGAAGTTCAAGACTGAATTAACAATTTTTAATTTTCAAGGTTTCCAAGCACTTGAAAATGATTCCTCCCCCCCCCCCCCTTTCCCAGGCTTTTCAGTTTTTGAAAAATGTACAAAAACCATGGTAACATATATATCTATACAGTAAATGCAGGAAGAAATTTTATGCTCATGCATAGTCATTATGCTCATGTATACATGTCGAATCTCGATAATCCGAGTCTCGAAAGTTCAAAGTTCCGCTTAATTCGAGGTGCTTACTTTACATTTTCATTTACATTTTTTAGTTCCAAAAAAATTATTTTCATAAAAATCTGAATTTTTTTTTTTTTGCCATTACACTTATTTAACTAGATACAGTAATTAATAAAAAAAGGCATTGTGAGGTTGTTGCCAACAACACTCCTTAAGAGGCAGGATATACATGTAGCCCTCAACTGCACAATATGAATTATGAAATGCCTTGAAGATGATGACTTGATGTGTGAAAGTAACACTGATTTGCCGCAAAGAATGTGTAAACATGCCTTTTGGAATATTAGAATATGTGATGATAGTCAAAAAGGAAGGTTCAAAACTTGACATTTCAGGAGTAAGGTATGCTTAAAAAGACGAAACAGAAACCTTCTTCAACTAACCGTTTTTGTGGTATGCGAGATACATATGCTTGCAAGCACACATATACAAACGTTATGACAAAACTCATTGAAATGGATTCAGACAACGATTCAGTCAAAATATATGTTTGGTTGCCTAGAAATTTGCTTGAGTAAATACGTACATACAGACTTCGTGGAAAGAAGTCCAAACTCATTTCGAGGTAAATAAAAACGAAATTTAAGTTGAAATTTCAGTGATAATTTTTCACGACAACAATACCGCTTTTCTTTGTATAAGGAAGTAAAAGGGGCTACTCCTTATGTCATCGGAAAAGTGAAAAAAAATAATCTGGAAGAATTTTCCGGATAATTCGAGTTTTCAGTAATCCAAGGTGGCATGAGCCCCAATTACCTCGAATTTTTGAGACTCTACTGTATTAAGCTTGAAAAATATTTTAGTTAAAAAATGTTCTGTAATTCTAAAACACCTGGAGACAGAATAAAACATAAAATCATGGTTGTTGAAACTGTTTTAATGATGAAATATATATAAAAATATGTTGGTGATTTTGTACTGTGATGGGGAGAAAAAAATAACTTACCAAAGACAATGTAGTAGGGAAAGGTTGTAAATCTTTCGGCTTTGGCAATTGAGGTATTAAATCGTTCGGATCCACATTGGCCTAAAAGTAAAAACAAAAGCATACATTAAATAATAACATTTTAATCAGCTCCAGCATAAATATCTTATACTAATAATATATACATAATCTGTGTCATCCGTGCATTTAAAGTAATGTCAGGAACTTACCAAGTATAACAGTTTTTTTGAAATATCTCTTCTATTAAATTATGCTTTTAATACCAAGGCACAAATACTTATAACTCTTAACTCTCAAACTTATAACTATATGAAATTATATAAATTAGCACAAAATATAAAGGAAAGTCATCAATCCCCTAGGGGATTGACAAAATCAGGACTTAATATTTAAAACAAATCAGGACTTAATATGAAAATAAACATTTAAAAACTTGATCGACATAGATTGGAAATGGAGTAGAAGTAATAGAACAATCAGGAATGTAATGCAGTCGAACCCATTTATAGCAAAACTGTGTATAGCAAATTTATGGCTATAACCCAATTGCTTCAACACATGTCACTGTTCATTATTTAACATTTTATTGCAAAATTATCGCTAGAACTAAACTTTTACATGATCCTATCGACTTTGCTATAAACAGGCCCAACTGTATAACTGAAGTTATCACTTGATTTGTTTTTCACGAGCATAAAAGATTTATTTTATTTACAAATGCAGAACATTATTAGTGCCTACACATTAATTTCACAAATTCTCAAGTACATTTTTACAATGTCATCATACTGATATAGCACAACACAATTATTCAAATGGAACAAGAAAGATTCGAAAGATTATCTTACTCTCATTTTTCTTTGTCTTGGACAGAGATATAAATCCAGGCATCTTTCAAACCATTCTTTGATGTACTGTGAATATGCTGGCACTTCTCTTAGACTAGAAAACTTTTTGGGAACAAAATCTAATTTTCTTTCTTCTGGTTCTTGTTCCTTCCATTTTTCTTCCTAAACATATGTATACAAAATATCTAATTTAAATAATAAAATATATTTTTAAGAATCACATTTTGAGCATTTACTGTTTCACACAAAAGTAATTAATTTAGTGAATTTTCATGTAGGAAAATAACATACTTGCATGTTCAATTTTCAAGAAACTTTTTTCAAATTTTATTGCACTCCTCGTTATTTTTATGACTTGAGCTATTTTTTACATGTACCAAAACAAAAAAATCCCTGAAAATTTTTTTTCCAAAACATTTTCAGAGCTCCTTTTACTAATACAGGGTCCCTATTCATCCAGCAGATTAAAAAATATGACCTTTATATGGCCTTTTTAAGGCAAATTTTTAACTATAGGACCACTTCACGCCAGTGTCGCAACAAGAAACCTTTCAAGGTGGAAGGAGTTTCGCTTATAAGCACATAATAGAAACATACAGATATACAGTCAGAGCTCGATGCTATAAGGCCACTCTTTGAAACTTCGTGAAAGTGACCTATGTCCTCATAACCAATCGTAAGGTTTTGTTTACAATAAGCATGTATATAAATAGCAAAATTCTTTCTTAAACCTACTATGTCCTAAATTATCAGTTCATTAGGCTGTAGCTTTTTTGCAAATGTTTTTGCTGTTTATTGAGGGTCAATGGGTTTGCCATATCTTAATAAATAGGGCCTTTAATCAACTTTTAGGGTTTTTGAAGACTAAATATTGACTTTAGAGGGGACCCTACAAACAGCACTTGAAATTAGGATCTTTATAAAGGCTTTTGAGGGCCTGTGGGAACCTAGTAATAAAGTGACCATATTTCAATTACAACAGCAGATCTGATTGTTAAAACTTTTAGAAATGCTGAAAAAAATCCTTGCATTTGAGTAACTCAAATTTTAAAGAGTTTCGCCGAATTTTTCCCAGAAGAAAATCTCTTGACTTCTATCACCATTCAAAATGTTTTTAGTAATTACAAAAAACAACACATAGGATGGATTGAAAATAATGGTCAACACAAAGTTATTAATGTCTAAGCAGTAGCATCTCGTTGTAGACAAAATTAACTGAGCATTAAGGAAGCAGATCAGGGTTCGTGTTTACGCGCTATAGCGGGTTTTTTACGCAAATTCGCGGGAAAGGGACGCAACTTCCGCGAAAAATCGGGTCCCAGGGACCCAGAAAACCCAAAAGATAAGAACCAGAAAAAAAATGGGAGAAAATGCTAAAGATCTATTTAGTAAATGCTTTTAAGCTTCAAAATGACCAGGAGAATCAACAAAGGGACTAAAATGACCCTATCTGTTTATCAGCTATTAAAACACACCCCAATTGTGGACCAGTCAATGGAATTTTAGTGATAAGACTGGAGCTTAGTGACCTCCTGGGCAGAGTCAGGGAGCAAGTTCACAAATAGCCCATTGTACTGTATTCTAAGAATAAGCTTTCCCTCAACTTTTGTCTTGAGGAAATTCCTAAGAACAGAAATGAAGACTAAAAATGAGAGAGGTTTTCAATGCAATCTTCAGGATTAATACAAGACAATTGTACAGTAAAAATATTGCAATTTGGTATTCATGTAACCAGAATTACTTTTGAAAATCATCATTTTGCATCCCCAATAAAAAGAGGGGAGAAAAAATGGCGAATATTTTCCAGATCGCGCTAAACACAAAGAGTTCGGAACTTTACATTTTTCTTGTTAAATTGCTTATGAATACTTGAATTTTATACAAAAGCACTTTAACCTTGTTCTTTTTCTAATAATTCATCTCTTTCTGATGGGTTATTTTTATTTGGACTTGCAAAAGTCGGGTATTAATCGATCGCGCCATTTTCAAAATGGCGCGATTTTAAAAATCGAACAAAAATCAAAACAGATATTTTGAACAAGTCAAAATAAAGTCAAATATACTGATTTAAGATTGCAAATGAGCAATTTTCACACTCATATGAGAAAATGTTTCGTTTTTGCGATCGCGATTTTTGCGTTGGGTTTATTCGCTAGCGATTTATTATTATTATGTAATTGCCAATGATAATTGGGAAGGGGGTCTGTTTGCTTTTTTCCCTAAGAAAAATTTCCAGGAAAACAAAAGTTAAGGGAGTGCTTTTTGCTTGATCAATCAGAGGCACTTGTTTTATATTTTATGGTAAAACCCATTTTTAAAGTAAATTTTGAGTTAATCTCATTGTAACTGACCAAATAGTTTCTCACATAACTGAGTCTTGCAAGTGCATTATTTGAAAATAATTTTACAATGATAAAATCACAAAAGAATTAGGGCAAAAATAACCAATTTATTTTATTTCATGCCTCCCCCCCCCCCAAGTATAAATATTTTTATATTATTCATTTACGCACTAAGATTTTCTGTTTAAAATTTAAGGGACTCATTTTTTCCACCAAAGGAACCAAATCGATTTCATTAATGGGTCCCTGGGACCCATGTTACGGATAGTTGAGCGCGTACACTGGCAGATACAATTAGATCTCAAAAAAAATAAAAGAACTGGCACGCAAAAGCGTAATAATATTAACATATGTAAATGTTACATCTAATGAGTAAAAGGTTGTAGGTATGCAATATCAACTAAAACAGTGCATTAACAGAACTTAAATACTTTGTTTCATGTTAAAATTTAGAAAATTAAAATTAAAGTCACTGAATTTAAAAAAGTGCATTTTAAATAGTTGGAAGATAAACATAGCCAGTTCATCAGCTGAAATTGATTATTTTTCTTTTCTTTTTGTTTTAATTAAAAAAAAAACACACACACACACACACACACACACACACACAAAATAGCATTGTCTGGATTTTACAAGAGCTATTTTAGCTCATAAATTCTACAATTTAACTTTCTGATTGATTATGGAAACAGCATTGCATAATAAAGATACAGTACAGGTTTAAAAATGAAACCAAAACTAAAAGACAATTGAAGCAAAGGCATGTCAGCACCAAAATTAAAATGTTGGAGACAATCAGTGCAAATAATAGGGGAACCTCGCCTCTGTTTCGGGGCAAGAGATGGTACTAATAGCTCTGGTAAGTGCTGCTGTACAGCGTGACTTAGATAAAATTTCCATGAAAGCCTAACTAGGATATGAACTTTAAACGCATTTTATAAGAAACCTTGAAAATCCACTTACATCCCTTTGCTTCTCTCTGCCTCAATTGACCTATGCCATTCATTGGGGTGGATGTGATTTTATATTTATAATGAATAATTGTTGTTTAATACATGTTGAAGTGATCTATGTAACATAAGTGAAACAGTTTCATTTTTAAACAATGATTGTCTATAAAAACCCCTGAAAAAAAATCTATATCCCTACACAAAGATTTAAAAAAAAACATTAAATGAAGTTAAACTTCCTTTTCCATAAAACAAACCTCTTCAGCAGTAAACAAATATTCTGGTGGTGGATTATAAGACTCTTCATGACCAGGAAGTTTTCTTTTTGGAGCAGGTATATAATGCTGCAAACGCTTGGACTCTTCAGCCTGAAAAAGAATAATGCATTTAAAAATCGAACCAAATTCAAAACTCTTTAAAATATGAGTGTAAATAATATGAATTGCAATCAAATCAATACTTATAAATACCAGTTTATAAATTGTGAACATTATGAATAAATATGCTCTTATAAATTCATGAACTACTTCATCGAACAATTTTTTTAAATATATTTTTTTTAAACTAAGTTTGCTTCTTAGAAAAACTAAATAAATTCTAAAAAATATAAGCTAAAAGATTCATTTTAAAATTAGAATATACTTTGTTTCCTGTGTTTTCAAACTTTAGCAGCAGGTTTTGAAATTGAGGGAAGTACTTATTAAAATGAAAAATACATTAAGCAGGGAAATGTGAGTACAACTCTGCAGAGGATACAGTGATTATTCCTACTTAATTTTAAAATTTAATTTCTATCTAAATGCATAAAAACATTAACTTATAGTCTTATTGAGGAAACAAACCTTTAACAAAAATTCAGATGACAAAATTGAAACCTTTTCCTATAAAACTGAAACTACATTTGAGATCACAAACATATGTGTCATACTCCATTTAATTTCAAAAACATTGAAACAATATACAGTCAAACCTCATTATGGCTACACCCGGATTTCATGACACTCCGGATGTCACGTCGCTTTTTCAAAGTTCCGAACTTATGCAATATAATTTTAATGTTAAGTGGCTCTGGATTTTACGATTTTTTCAGGCAACTCTGGTTACGACGATGCTTTGAGCTGCGCAGACTGGATCACATATTTCTTTGCAATTGAAAAATGTTCAGTAAATTAAGGAAGACATCTGGAAATGTTTGTTGTAGGAACTTCGAACTCTGACAAGAGATTTGACCAGATATGACACCTCGAGAATGGTGGGGGGCAAGAAGATAAGTTCTTCGTAAAGTACTTTGACAAGAGACAATAGAAAGGAATTCAAAGCAGGTGGATTGTCACACTGGACGAGGGAAATAGCAAGAGAAGAATAAGACCATAGCTATGTTAAGCTGTAGGTGGTCACAACAAGCTTCTCCCAAGAGAGCAAAAAAGAGAGTCTGAGAAAAAACTTTAAGGCCAGTTAACTTTTGTAAGAAATTGGACACATCTTTAACTTCAGATCAAAGAACCACTTGAGTGATAATTATTAACCTTAAATACAAGTAAAAAATGCCAAACATTTCGTTTGTAAGTGTTTCTTTATCAGAAAATATTACAGATCAATATTTGAACCTGAGTAAAAACTTTAAGGCCAACATATAAAAAAAAGCATATCAAAACAAAAAATTTAAACATTTATAAGCTTCTGTAGGAGACATTTATTCAAATATTCTTGTTTTCATGGATAAAACTAGTTTTTGACAACATTTAGATCTATTTTATGTCATTCATCTTTGTTATTAAATTTCAGCTCTGTTTGATGAAGCAAAACGTCTCCTACTGGCATAAAATGATCTAAGTTACCCCATAAGTTCTATATTAAGCTAAGTTCTGGAGACTTAGTTGGTCATTTCTAAGTTTTAACATTGTTGAGTTGGAACCAATTTTTTGCACTGTTACTCGAATGGATAAGTGCACTGTCTTGTTGATATTTCAATTTTTTCCAGCAGCAAATTCAGCATTTGGTACAGATGGCTTGCAAGGACATTTTGATATACTTATGAATTCATTTTACCTGAAACAAACATAACTGATCACACACCATATTAAGCAAAAGTACTCTCAAGTCATGCTAGAGTCTCCATTTAATTGGCGCTAGGAGAATATCTCCATTTCTTTTCGTAAATCATGCCAATAGTGCTTCCATCTGTCTGGTCCATCCAAATTCCACTTATTTTTGTCAGAAACATTATTTACAGCCATTGGTTACCCCAGGTTATGATTTCCTGGCTGAAGTTCAAATGCCCTATGTTGTGTCTAATCAGTAACTGTGGTTTAGGCAATTTTGCTGCATAAATAAAACATCAATTTTCAATCTTCCAATTTTTTTCCCAATAGTATGACTAATCATCCATGTTGAAGAAAAATATTCAATCTGCTCTCTTTCATGAACAGTTAACTTTTTACCTTTCGGTATCTCCACAAAGATAACTCAAACTTTGAAGAAATTAATGACAAAACTACAAATTTAAGGGTTTCCACAATCTTGGTAACTGCAATTATATTTTTTCCAGTATATGTACCTGCAGTTTAAAAAAAAAAAAAAACTAGTGTCCTTAAAGTTTTAACTCAGGCTAAAATACTAACTATGAATATATCACTGTTTTTCTGGTAATTGCATACTTTACAAATCCTGTCTGTTGAGTTATTTCTTACCAATAAACATTAATAATTAATAATACAACATCGCTCATGAAGCTGGCATCGAGGGCAATGCACTTGTAAGGATAAATGACTTCTTGAGAAACAGACGCTTCGCAGTCAGATTCAATGGAGCACTCTCTAAGACATGCAAAACTTGGGCTGGTGTACCACAGGGCTCTGTCTTGAGCCCTCTGCTGTTTCTCCTTCACATGAACACAGTTGATTCCTATATTCATAAGAATACCAAAATCGCCTGCTATGCAGATGATATTGCCATTTGGTGTACAAGTCAAGACCTTAAAACCTCCCAGAAATTTCTGAATCTTAGTCTTAAGGGCATTGCAACATGGGCTACAGATCTCAAACTTACTATTAACCCCAATAAGTCTAACTACTGTGTTTTTTCAACTGATCGGAAAAATCGTGGAACCTTCCAACCGGACTTAAGAATTGAAGACTCCGTTATTAAGCGCGTCGAAAATCCCAAATACCTGGGAGTGTTTCTAGATCCCGAAATGAGATTTACAAAACATACAAACATCACAGCTAACAAAAATCTAAAGAAATTGAGCATCCTCCGCAAACTCTGCGGCACCAACTGGGGCTCAAGATCATCAACGTTAAAAAGTACCTACAGCACCGTCATCAGGCCAGTACTCGAGTACTGTTCCCCCATTTGGGCACATGCATCCGAATCTGCCAAAGAGACTTTAGACTCAGTCCAATATAGAGCTTCCAAAATCATCATTGGTGCAGTATCCTCTGCTAATAACACCAAGGCTGAACTCGAAAGTGGTCTTCTTTCCCTCGAGAACAGACGGAAACTTGTTACTGTAAAGTTCACAAATAAAATCAGAAGCCACAATAAAGACCACATTGCCCACAGAGCCTTCAACGCCTGTACAGGCACATCAAGGCTTCAGAGATCATCAACGCTGCAGTTAGACAGGGATATCAGAAGAGCCATTGATCTTGCCCATTCTTCCCTGGACATAACTCAAGAACCACTCTCTACTTTTAGGCCTCCTCAGAGTACTAAAATCAATACCTACCTACTTGAACCATGCTCTAAGAAGGAACCAAATCAAATGTTATTACAGAAAGGCGAAGACACTATTCGTTCACTTGCAAAAGAAAACAGTGTATTAATCTACACAGATGGTTCCTCTGACATTGACTGTAATAGAGGTGGCGCAGGAATCTCCATCATTTATCCCTCAGGAAATAATGTCAAGCTTAAAATACCCACTGGCCAAATCGCCTCAAACTTTACTAGCGAACTTGTTGCTATTAAAGAGGCTCTTGCTCATTGTCTTTCTTCCCCTACTCCTGAAGATCTAATAGAAGAAATCGTGATTTTTTCCGACTCAGAATCAGCACTTGAAGCCATACGTAACGGTATGACAAGACTGACACAAGAAATTAATTTTTTTCTCCACTCACTCAAGACAACCTGAATTCTCCAGTGGATCCCAGCTCATGTCAGAATCGAGGGAAATGAGTGTGCAGATGCCCTTGCAAAGGAGGCACGTGACCAAGACTAACCACTAACAGCCACCTTCAAAGACGTTAATGCTGTAGCCAGGCGAAGGAACTATAATCAGCTTTTCAGCAAGGCAACAATCCCTAACCTCCACTGCCCAAGAAACCTCTCTTCTACAATAGCTAGGCTACGTACTGGACATTTCAAGGGCATGAAGATTCCACCAAATAATATTAAATCCTATCCCATCTGCAAGCACTGTCCCTATTCACAACTAACCCTGGACCATGTCTTTAATTGCCAGGCCATTATTTGCTCCCTCCTCCAACTTGGAGCACCACCACATGAAATCCTTTACAGTCATCGGGCTCCAGAATTAGCGGATCTTGTTTTTAAGACTTTTGGAGCCATTTAAACCTTTCGCACTCTGCACTTCTTTGGACACGACAAGAACAACAACACCATTAAAATCGATATAGTTTTATTTTCTAATTTTCACAAAAATATTTACTGGCCTTTGAGTTTTTACTCAGGCTGTAATGGGCTCCTCATTTAGATTGCAATGGGACACACAACACTTAAAGTGGATAAAAGGATTAGAAAGAGTTTTTTCACCTTCGAGAGATGGGGCTTAGCCGTCAAAATCTAATCAAATTGCAGACAAAAGTGAAGAGTTTTGAATTGGTTTCTTTCTTGCTAGTAATTTCGTGGAGGAAGGAGTGTGACAATCGTGGAGGAAGGAGTGTGACAAATGTTATTTAAAATTTTATTAAACATTTTATTGAAAAGTGTCGTAGAATTAAAAAAAAAATAAGTGAAGGGCTTTCTTTTTTTTTTTTGAATAACTTTTAATATAGTCACCAATAATTCGAATTTACATTAGTTAAATCTAATTAAAAACATAAACAGTATTAATTTCTTAGTTAAATCTAATTTTATGGTTAACTAATACTTAAATATGAATTTTTTAAATTATTCCGGGTATGACGTTGCTCCGGCTATGACGACACTTTGTTGACAGTCCCAAAGGTGTCTTTATAATGAGGTTCAACTGTATCCTATTTTCTTGTGCAAAGAGGAGATTTTTAATCAGCATGAAAACTACACTGATATTGTTGATAGTTAGTGAAATTTATGTAAGGTCAGTTGCTTTCACGCTGCAGACCCAGGTTTGATTCCTGGGTCGGACATGGTGAACTCAGCCTTTCCTTCTTTCAGTTGGTTGATAAATTGAGTGCCAAATGTGCTTGGGAACTAAACCCTGGGGGTTTCTGCCTTCGGCTAACCACCTTACTGGAACACCTGCTTTGCACCCTAGAGTCCTCGGTCATGAAAACCGAGATAGGCCCGGGGGAGGGGAGGCTGTTGCGGCACTGATTTTAGTTCAGTGAAATTTATGATACATGCGTGGAGTTATTTTGATTTCCGTTTAAAGATATTAATTGCACATTGCGAGAAATGTGGGAATTAGATGCAGTGATCTTATTTTAAACTCCAATTAAACTAAAATGTCTGGATTTTAGAGGTTCAGCTGCAATAAATTCAAAGGCAAAAACAGCTCATACTGTTTCAGTCAAGTTTTTTTCATCAATCCATTGATAACATTTCACGATTTATCAGACATTTCACAATTTATCAATTAAGTACGGCTTTCAAAAAAATCATATTTTTTACCAAATTATCAGCTCCATAAATAAACCAATCCACATAATTTGATTTTAAAAACTCCTAGCTTAAAGACAAAAATACAACACATGACAAAAATTTAAACAAAACAGGTTAGATGTACTGCTGGTAATAATGAGAAAATATTTCTGCTCCTGCAATAAAAATCAATTGCACAATAACCACACTTGAGAAACCACAATTACCACATCTTTGTCCCACATCAAATAAAAGTCTTCTTCTTTTTCTTTGGGAACTCTTGGTTTAATCCAACCCATTTTAATAGCATAAACAAGTTTTGAGACCTAGAATTTAAAACAAATCATTATTAAAAAGTTATCCTTTTTCATTCCAATAAAAAAATTATGTTTTCACAAAACATTTCTGGATCTTATAACAGCTTAAAGCAGGGCTTCTCAAACGTTTTAACCAGCAGACCACTTTTATAGACGAATATTCAGTGCGGACCCGTCATTAAAGTGAATCGATACTTGTGCTTAATTTAACTTAATCAAATGAACCAGTACTAATTGGAGGGTAACTTTTGCTATTTAAAAATTACTTGCTGGGTAGTTTTACAGTTGCTGAACTTCATTTAGAATTTCTGGAGTACAAAAATCAAATTGAACAGACGGAAATCAATTGGAAACAAAACTATTAAGAGCCATTATTTTGAAGTTCAGACAAGGTGTGGCAGTGACCATTTTTGATTTTCCTAATTTCTTTATATGTCAAAGTAGGTCATGAGAGGTGAACATTCTGAAATTTTTAGCCTTCCAAAAAAATTTTTTCGCCTCGTTAAAAATTTCCAAAGTTTGAGGTTTTGCAGCGCTTTTTTAGAAAAATTCTAAAAGTCGCATTTCAGTGCGCTTTAGCTCTTTACAGAAAACACCACCCCACGGTTATGTTATAATATCTGCTTAGCTTCACTTTCCTCTAAATGTCTATTTTCTATGTCATCTTCAAATACCTGTTCAGAGTTCTATTTCTTATGGTCTTGATCAGGCATCTACCAGTCAAGAAGGAGAAAACAAAGAAGAAACGTTTTGTCAATCTCATGTGAGGGGTGGGGCTCTCTTAACTCGTAAAAGTACACGATTTTCAATGAAACAAAGAGAGTTTCTTTAAGAAAAGTTCCTTTGTGGTGAGAAAACCGGGAGAAATCAGACGCCCGACCAAGTAGAACATGCAATGAGAACAGAGATGATTGAAGACATAAAAATATTCCAACCGAACAATATCTGACAAAAAGCCAAATTCAAGCTGCTTTTATCCGATATACAAAGCAAAAAAAAAGCAAATAATATTGATTTATCAAGAACCGACAGCCTTTTAGAGGTATTTGAAGATAACATAAAAATAGACATTTAGAGGAAAGTGAAGCAGATATTGTTCATGAAATTTCTTCCATTGCTATCAGGGTTGCCAGACGTCCTGGATTTCAAGGGACAGTCCCGCATTTTGAAAAATTATCCCACGTCCCGAGGAACTTCCATACGGGACGGCTAAAGTCCCGTATTCTGACTGATGACAATATTTTACCGAATGAGACATTATTTTAAGGGAAAACAATAATGTAAAACAAAAAATGAAATAATGAGCAATAAGAAAATCATGTGGCAACAAACGCAAAAATTGTTTTTGGTTTGTATTTGCTCATTGACTAATCTTCATATATATATATATATAATAGCACATAATTGAATAACGCTCTTGACGTCATCAACAATAAAACTCGCTCCACGGCATGATAATTTGATAATATTTTTTGGTAATGTTTGACATGCAGGGAAATGCTTTATTTTGACAGGGCTGAACTGGATTCGATAACGTAAGTGTTTTACTGGTAAGATTGTCATTTGAGGAGAATGAAGAGTGGTCAACAATGAACGCTATCTACTGGAGTTTAGGGTTCATCCACTGATGTTAGGGTTTCCATTTCAACTATTAAAATATCCCCAAACAGGCAATTGCTCCGTTCAAATGTTGAAGCAATTTTTACTCCAACGATTTTCTTGTGTAAAAATATATATTGGTGCGCATACATCGTCAATTACAATGAATTGGTGATTGAATTTTTCCAATTCATAATGAATAGACGTCCCAGAAATACCCCCCCCCCCCCCAGTCCTTTTCGCTCCTAGAAGTCTGTCCCATATTTACTTTTCTTAAATCTGGCAACCCTGATTGCTATGGACATAAATAAATAAATGAGAAAGAATTATTTTGGGATTGATACGATAAAACGATAAATCTATCTATCTATCTATCTATCTATATATATATATATATATATATATATATATATATATATATATATATATATATATATATATATATATATTTCTTACTACATCCTTTAAGTTTTAGCAGATCTAATCTGCATACTGGACACACGTTTTACGCACGAGAAAACGCATAAAAATGAGCTACAAAAAAAATTATTTTCTAGAAAACAAGAAGAGATCCCATGCTGTTTTCTTTTTCATGATGTTTTACACATAGCCAGGTACCATAATATATAAAAGGTTTTTTTTCCTAGTGATGCTGTTTTGAGTTAATTGCAATCAAAAAAGCACAATTTTTGAAAATTTGAAAAATATCAGGGCATTTTTCTCCTAAAAAAAATTAAACCTCAAACGAATTTTGTGCTATTTACTCTCTCCATAGTATAAACTTTCAGTATATGTCACATTTTTTTCGAGGGGTGGCTTTTTGGAGGGAAATAACACAGGTTAAACTTGCGCGAAAACGGATAAAATCCATACTTTGCGATCCCTTATCTGAAGAAAGCAACAATCCCCAACCAAAATAACTATGAAGTCATCATCACTAGATACAGTATAACCAATAAATATAAGCATGACCGTTAGGTGGTGTTTCTGTAAAGAGCTATAGCGCACTGAAATGCGACTTATAGAATTTTTCTAAAAAAGCGCTGCAAAACCTCAAATTTTGGGAATTTTTAACGAGCGAAAGAAAATTTTTGGAGGGCTGAAAATTTCAGAATGTTCACTTCTTATGACCTACTTTGACATATAAAAAAATCATGAAAATCAAAAATGGTCACTGCCAAAATTTCCGTTTTTTGTCTGAATTTCAAAATAATGGCTCTTAACATTCAAAATTGAGCACCCAATTAATTTGATAAGTGACTCGTAGTTTTATCTGACATAATTTTAATGAATTGGGTTTAATTTTTGGTATATAGAGTCGAATGTCAAGTATATCATCTAAGCCGCTTCATTTATTTAGTTTTAGGGGCTCCAAGAATGAAAATACGGATTCAGAAATGTAAGTTGCTGCAAATGAAATAGGATTTGCTTTTTCGCCGAGTGGTTTGCATTTGTAGTTTCAAATGCAAAAACAGATTTCAATACCATATGTTCTTATTTTTTTTCTTGGTTAGTCACAGATCCCCTACTAGAAGTTGGTGAACCTTTAAGGGGTCCGCGGACTACAGTTTGGGAAACCTTGGTGTAAAATATTACAATAATGTATGCTTTGCAGTTTCAACACATGATGCTTTATTGCATTTGATATAAATTCAACACTTTAAAAGAAAGAAAAAAATTTTAAAGTTGCCGAGGAAAAACTTATATAAGTTGGTCCTTTGCTAGCTTTTCCTCATCCACCGACTTGATGAGATTATTTCAATAATTAGAAAATTGGCATGAGCATTACCATTTTTACCAATAACCATATTTTATCCTGGTAAAATCTGAATGACAGCAAAATCTTTGTGACGACTTTAGTTGGTACCAAAGTTTGGCTACAATTTAAAAAAATACCTAGTTTCCCAGTCAGTAAAACATTTCCTGCTCGATAAATGTTATCATTATTTCACTTCACAAACTATATTAAATACTGACACAATGTCTAGACGATAGTTAATGACGATTATTAAGATTTGGACAGGTGGCAGATGAAAAATATATGTTCAGAAAAAGTAAACATTGAGAAGGTAATTTGGTGTATCCGTATTTCTAAGTAAGACGTACATGCTTCAATGCCCCCCCCCCCACTGAAGGATCTTTGATATTCAATTCAATTGTTTTTTTTTAAATATGATCTATTCAAAAGTTAATCTAAAAAGGGATATTGAAATGCTAGCTGGAAATATTTTTTAAAAATATACCCATTAATGCTTAGAGAATTTAACCAAAGTAATTTTTAAATGACATAGAATGTTTTCAACTTAAGAAGAAAAAAAATGTACACAAAGGAAGCTATTGCTAAATTTTGAAACATATTTTCCCGCTATGTACTTGAAATGCAATGCAGATGCATTTCATAGTGGATTAACACTTCAGTACAGAGGTTTAAGCTAATACCTCCCCCCCCCCCCCCCCCGCCCCAATTTGGCGATATCGGATTTTTTGCACAAAATTGAAATAATTTTCTTGCCAATGAGGCGATAATTTTTTAAGCATGGCATCCCTGGTAAAATTAACCTGTGTTTGGCAACCCGAAGGCAATCTTAGATCTGTTCAAACTTGTTTACTTGTTAGTAGTTTCACGTTGGATAGATTGTTGTTTTTTCGTGCAATATACCTTATAGGAAAGTTTATTTTGTGCTGATGTTGTGTTTCAGACTGAGTATGAAGATTTATACAATAAAAATGTAAGTTTTTTTTTTAGAATTAAAAAAAAAAACCTCTCACTTCCGAAATTCTTCATGTTTTACTAAATCTTGTGTGTTTTTTGTAGTTTTTAACTTTATATTTACTGCATGTAAATTTATTTTACAATTAAAAAACTAAAAAAAACACGCTTCAGTAGCAAAATTAACTAAAAAGTTTAAAATAATCTTTGGATGACAAAGTAATTGACAAAACACTTAATTTTACTGTAATAAAAAAAGCATGGGGGCTGCTTATTTACATTTTTGCATGGATAACAAGTGGAAGAAATTTAAGACAACTGATAAGAAGCCCCCATGCTTTTTTTTTTCTATTACAGTAAAATTAAGTGTTTAGTCATTTACTTTATATACTTGTCATTCAAAGATTATTTTTAACTTTTTAGTTCATTTTGCTACTAAAGTATGTTTTTTTTTTTTAGTTTTTTAAACTATTATTTTATTTTTTAGTTCATTTTGTTTCAAATAAGATTTAGATACTAAATATTGCTAACTCTTAAATGAAATCTTTGTGCATGTATTCGATTTTTATAATGGAATATATCTTAGTATTCTATTGCATTATTTGCATCAGACATTTTAAATGTTTTCTGGTAAATTCATGCATGTGCAAAAATTGTTACACTCCACAGCTCTGATTTGTACGTTGTAATTCTAATAAGCCACTGGCTATTCGTAAAAAGGAAAGTTGGAGCCACAAACATACAAGTTAAGCTAATAAGTATAAACTAATAACTTATCTATAATAAATTAATTTGATTATTATTGAATCGTAATCAGGTCTGAGGTTGCATTCCAAATTTTAAAAGAATTCGAAAACCCAAAAAGTGGGCGAAAATTGAGTTGCAAGATTATAAATTTAATTTTGGTGTAGACGGGATACGAACGCACACCCAATGATTCCCGGAGGTGGACGTCAGTAAAGAATCGCACCTTAAACCATTCGGCCACGAATGTTCATAAAGTGGTGGAATGTACTAACAGTAATAAGCCACTAGCTCTTAGTCCAAAGGAGAGTTACTCACACAGGGTGGCGACAGGAACTGTGAAAAAAAGTTCCCTGACTTTTCCCTGATTTCCCTGATTAAGTTCACCAAATTTCCCTGATTTACGTTACCAATGATAATGGTTTTCTTTCTTTGCTCTACTTGAAATCCATTGTATGTTTGTATTAAATGCAGTATTTTAAATGTTTTAAGTTGTGTAAAGTTGTTGAACTAAAGATATATTTTAAAAAGATGCTACTTTTTTAATAAAATAATTAAAAAAAAAAAAACAAAAAAACAAGACAATTTTTTTGGAAGGAAGGAAAAACCAACAAAACAGTATATTAAATTTTTATACATGGAAAGATTATAGAAAATTAAAAAAAAAAAAAAAACTTCACTTCCAGAAACCACTTAGCATAAGAAATTTACGAAACTATTAAAATTACTCTTAAAAACATATGTGTATTTATGATAGAACTAAAAAGTAATTGAAATTATTTTGAACTAAGTTTTCAAACAGTATAATAATTGTTGCAAGAATAACAATAGTGAAAGAATAGAAGTAATGTAGTTATTCTTATCTAACTAATTGACATATTTATGCAAAACAGATGAAACCATTTGACATCCATTCATAAGGAGCTTTTCTCTAATCTAAAATATAGGTTTTAATGAATGAATACAGCATTTTAACAATAAAAAAATAAAAATATTTACTTAAGTTCACAAGTTAACTCTATTTCAAAGGATTTCAGTATGTAACGAAAAAAAATCTTAGATTGCTTTTGTAACAAACAACTTTGAATGCAAGAAAAAAAAAGCAATTAGTTAATATCAAAATATAGAAAAGAATACAACTTGGTTATAAAATTAAAAAATTACTTAAGTCTGAAGAAAAGAAAACCTTTATAATCTGCGGTCAGGGGCGTAGCTAAGGGGGGGGAGTTTGGGGACAACCCCCCCCCCCCCGAAAAGTTAGTCTCAAAAAAAAAAAAAGAAAAAGAAGAGAGAAGAGAAAGGAAAAAATTCCAAGCGATTACACACACACACACACACACACATATATATATATATATATATATATATATATATATATATATATATATATATATATATATATATATATATATACACATACAGTGAAACCTGTGTAAGTTGACCACTTGCGGTGCACTACTTTAGTGGTCAACTTATAGAGGGTAGTAATGAAAGCTTTTTTTTTTTTTTGTCATTTCTTGTCCCATGCATTTTTTAACTAATTGGAATACTTTAAAGTCACTTTCATTGTTTAACATTACTTTAAAACAGTAAGAAAAAAATGTTGTTTAAATATTTTTTGAGATTATTTACCAAAATGATGCATTAAGTATCATACAAAATTAAAACTTTTGTGAATCGATCAAAAAAAAAAAAAAAAAAAAAAATGCCTCATTGCTTATGAAAAAGTACTTACTTGATATTAACAATTCCTAAAAATTCATAACAAGTCAAAAATGACTCAAATTCTTCATTTGATTTTTCCTTGTACATTTGTAACCATGGTAATCTATTTTTCAACAAAATAACTTTTTATTGAAGTTTGGCTCATTTTCTGGGACTTAACATTAGCCCAATGTTTTTCAATGGAAGCATAAATTTTCATATGTTTTTCTAAAATGGGTCTGGTTACTTATTTGAGGCACAAATGATGAAACGTTTAGTACAATCTAATGCTTTTGCATAGTGGTCAACTTACAAAGGGTTTTTTACACTACTCCAAACCAAAGCTGGTATATATTAATGGTCAAGATAGACAGGTGGTCAAGATAGAGAGGTGGTCAAGTTACAGAGGTTTTCCTTCATTATATAAGATTGGACTAATTCCGTTCCTGACAAAAGCGGTCAACTTAGACAGGTGGTCAACTTTACAGGTTTTACTGTACTATATATATATATATATATATATATATATAAAAGAAGTAACCCCCCCCCCCCCCGAAAGTCGGGTCTAGCTACGCCACTGTCTGCGGTGACAACAAATAGTATAACGGCAAAAAACAAAGTTCTTTTAATTGAAAGTTCTATTTTAGCAATTAAATTAAAAACCCAAAGAAGTAATAACTTTTAAACTTTTATAGTATTAATTTAAAAATCAAAGATTTCTTCTTGAAATCGTGATTACAGTACGTTAATTACTTCGAGACAGTGGGATAAAGGCAACGGAGCTAAGGCATTAATGAAGCCTTCCTCTTTGCCTGTATGGTTGTTTATTTTACGTAGCATTGAAAGCATAAAAGGAAATTTCAAGCTGGGTAAAATAAACAACCTAACAGACACAGAAGCGATCTTAATAAGTTCATCCTGTGGTTAATAAGTAAGATTCAATACTTTGACGTTGAGGAAAAAAGATGCACAAATATGGGGCAGTGTATAATCGCTCCTCATTAATTTTACTTTTTTTGAACAAACAATTGGCGGAAAATGTGTAGGGAATTAGAGTATTTAATTTTGTAAAGCAAAAAAAAAAACATTTTTTTTCCTTCATAAAATCAATTTTCCCTGATTTTTTGTTATTTTTTCAAAATTCCCTGATATTTCCCTGATCTCCCTGATCTGTCGCCACCCTGTCACAAGCATACAAGTGAAGCTAATAAAAGCGTGTGAAAAATAGTACGGTCATTTTATTCTAAAAGTTAATTCTTATTGATGCCAAGAACTATTCAGGCATATTCTGTAAACGTGCCTCCTTTGGGTACTGAATTTCTGAAAATAAGTGGACTAGCATTTCATAAAAATATGAAGGTGTTATTTTACGTAAAATATAGTAGATATTTTTGGTAGGTATTTTGAAAGCATTTCTGGATAGCAAATTAATGTATGAAATTTTTGCATGGTTTATGTTTGGGATGTTCTGTTGAGACATTTTTACTTTTCATACATCGAAATGTGAATAACTAAGCGTTTTTTTGGCTGAAATAATTATATTTTGTGGATGTTTTCCACTTTAAACGTAGCATATTGAATCTTTTTGTTCTGTTTTAGTAGCATATGAGAAAAGTTTTTGTTCAATGAAATGCATGTTCGAAAATAGCTTTTATTTCTATTGGTACATATTTCTTTGGTGAGCAGTGATAGTAATTTGTTAATTTAAGAATTTTAAATACCTTCTAATAATTTTTCTTTGTGTGCAAAAACTTTCCAGTTTCTGATATTTTTGAAGCAAATATTTGCGATGTTTTTTGCTGTGGTTTTATACTGTTTTTATATATATTGTGTTCTGAAGTGCTTTGATCATGTTTCTTTATCTGAATTTTTCCTGTTGGCACTGAAAAAGCATTACTAAGAACGATGCATGACATATGTCGTCATACATCGTTTTCTTGGCGATGCTCTCTTGGCGCCATCAGGAAAAAAGTCGCCAAGGGTGGGGTATATGACATTAGTTCCAACTTCTAAATTTCTGATTTAGAAGAAGGAAGTTCATTCATTCCTTAAACTCCCCACTTCCCTCCCCTCCCCCCCTAAAAAAAGTAAATATTACAATGTATAAAACTAAATCAGAGTTTGAAATACATCTCTAAAAATTTCTAGACAAACTGCTTATACAATAATACATGCAACCTTCACAAAATGTGTACTTCACAAAATTGAAAAGCAAAGTTAAGAAATAAAATGTTTGGTGCCTTGGAACTAGATGAACAATTAATAAATTTTCCAAGTTCTTAAATATGAATTAAAGATAAATTAATCAACAATATATAGCATTTATGTTTTTAAGCGAATAAATTTTTGAATTTAAAAGATTAAGAACAAAATAACATTAAGGCTATTTTTATTTTTTAAGATCATTCACTACATGATTTGAAGTATACTTTTTCAGTCTGGTAATTGTTTCTTTTTGATGTATTTAAAGTTTTTCCTTATAAAGACAATTATCTAACTAAACTAGCTTTCATAGATGTTCAAGAAAAATATAAATAATTAAATAAGAAAAAAAATGTTGTAGAACAGCAGCGAGCAAAAACCTTTTGAAATTTTTTGCTTAAATTTGCCATTTTTACTGTAACAAACATTTGGTTCTTCAAATCTAATAATCATCAGGTTTAATAAGTTTTCACTACTGAGATGATAGTGAAAATTAAAAGAAAGGGTTTAGCAGTCAAAGTTTTGCAACTTTTAAATTTTTTAAAATGCAGGAGAAATTTCTTGAGCAGCAGGAGGTCAGAGAATGAACACATAAGCAGGAACGCCCTGTCTAATGCAGGCGAGTTGGCAAGATATATATATACCTAAACCTTTCTTCAGGAAATACAGTCGGGCCTAAATATATCGAAGTAGCGAATTGCCGGAAAAACTTTGATATACAGAATTTTTGATACATAGAAACGATCTCATTTTATCATAAAAATCTTCTAAAACATGAAAATTAAAGCTAATTTTCATGCATTTAACCCAATTTCCAATTTATACAAGCATCGGATTAAATGAAAGCTATTAATTGAAAAATAAACAGAAATTGCATTTTTCTACCTTTATACATCCTCTTTCTTCGGCAATTCAACTTGATCCGCAACATATGGGGATTTTCATATTGACAATGTAATCGAGAGAAAAGTAAAAAATCCATCTATTAACTTGAATGATTTTTACTGAAGCTAAAAAGACTAGGAATGATAATCAACAGACAAAAGGGATAGCCTGAAACTGATTTTACGGTGTTACCGATTATAACTAAGATTTGAAATAAACTTGAGGGAATTTAAGAACTCCAGAACGGAACAACGACCTACCTACACACCCATCAAACCCAGATTCCTTAAGAGTTTTGTAGCAATCTTTAGTGAACATAATTTTCTCCCCTAACCTTCATTTTTCATGAGACAAACAGTTTAAAGTGGAAAAAAAATCTACGATTGTCTCAAATTTTTTTTCGATATATAGAGATTTTTTCGATATATAGAAACAATTTTTCTATGTAATGAATTTGCTGGGATTTCAATATATAGAAAATTTTGATATGTGGAAGTTTGACTATAAATCTTTATGAAATGATATGCGCAATGTTAACTTGGTGAACAAAGCAATTACTTTAATGAACTTGTTTTTACACAATTTTAACTTTTAGATAATTACACATTAGAGACGTACCGAGTACTTGGTAACTACTCGATACTCATCCTACTTGGCCAATTTGCCGAGTATTCGGTACTCTGCCAATACCGAGTAGTTGCAAAAAATTGAATATTGTCTAAGACAGATATTAAAATTTATAAAAAAGCGCAAGCATATATAATAATCTGCAATCATTACAATTCAAATTTACAAGCCAAATTTAAATTTTGAGAATAATGAATTTTGCAATGCTTCAATGGCATAAATCTTTATTTTAATGTCCCCAAAGTTAATAAAACTTATTTATTAAAATTTGTGCAATAAAAGGTAAGTATAGAAAATATGGAATTTTTATATTAAAAATGGATTTTTGCTACCAACAAAAATTAGTTATAAGAAACATAAAAATACCTTTGCTTAAAAAATAAAAGGTTATAAAACAACGTTAAAAGCACAGTGCAGACATGTGTTTTGGCATTACAAGGAATTCCTTTTTCAATGCACAAAATGTGAGTCGTAGATATAAAGGCATCCGACAAAAGTCGGATTTTTTTGTCGAATATCTTTACATTCTTTAGCTCACATTTTATGCACTGAAAAAGACGTTCCTTGTGACGCAGAAACACGTGTCTGCAGTGTTCCTGCACATTTGTTTTATTTGCTTTTAAAAATTATTTATGTTTGGAAGACTAGAACTATAATAGATTGGTATAATTTCTTTTTATTCCAACTTGATTAATCATACCTTTTATTTATTTATTTTTAATTTTAAAAATAATTTTTTTGTAAAATTTTTTACATAAACAAAATTTTTTAAATAATGCGTAGTTAAATTTGAGCAGGAATTTAGTTTTAAAAAATATTATATGGGCAAGGAGGTCTATAATACTATTCTAATAAGTTCAAAATTCATCACATGTGTGTGGGTGGTTCTTCTCAAAACATAATTTGTACTTAGTAACTCAGCCTAGTAATGAAAATGACTCGAAACTAGGCCAAAGTGCTACTCGGTACGTCTCTATTACACATACATAAAAACTGGCGCTTTAGTACATTTTGTCGTTGATTGTTTTCATGATGATAGAGCCCTCCTGTTATAGATACTTGCACTAACAACTCAGACTGTATCAATTACTTCATCAAGAAAATTAAAAGTCTTGAAATTAAACTGCAAGTCGAGATTTTGCTTTAATGCTTCATTAAAGAAACATTTTTAAATTACAGATTAGAAATAACTGAATATATATTTACAATATCATGACTAATAAATAAAAAAAATGTTGCCCATACTTATAAAGTTTTGAAAAGTTTAAAATAGTAACAATTTTATAAAAGAACTTTATTTTATGGAATTATAAGGATTCAATTAATGATGCACAAAAAGTATGATGAATGCTTTCTTATTGTTACCAAAAAGAAATATTTAATATTTTTTCTCAAAATTAAATAAAATCTTTGGGCACTTTTGAGTGCAGGTGCAGTTTATGTGAGGATTTCGAGGAAAGAACTGCAAATATGCATTTTAATAAAATTTAAGAACAAATTTTAAGCAAAGAAATATAAAAAGATCACATGCCTTTTCTTTCTCTATTTTTGATGGTATAAAACTTCTTTTGTGGGGAGGAAAGTTTGTTACTGGATGCTCCATCTTCTCATAAGTGAAGAAATCTTCAAATGGCTGAAAAAAGAAACAAATATACTGAATTAAATATAAAATTTTTCACTGCTATGAATATTAATTTAATGGAACTATACAATGAAAATAAAATCAGGCAAGCATTTGTTTTAATAACTCTAGGCGCAAAAGAAAGCAGTACCCAATACTGCTAAAAATGTATCATGTAAAAAGAAGGGGAAAATGAAGAAAATTACTTGATATTGATCTTCCTTACTCGCAAACCTGCCAGACTGAATTCGTTGAATAATATCCACATCTTCATCAGTAAGGAAAACTTTTTCACCAGTCATTTTATTTTTGACAGTTCGCCTATCCAAATAAAAAATGAAGTTACTTTTACACACATAGAAAAGTTTAAACATGATTTAGCAGGACTTAATCTAAAAGCATTTTTTAACAAAGTTCAAGTGATGTCTAGTAAGAAATAGTAACAATCAAACACCCAGAAAAAATATAACAGTAATGCATAAATATAATCTTGGTTTAAGAAAATACTACACCCTCCCCCCCCCCCCTCCTTGGACCAAAAATGCTTTTAAAAGTATTTTAAGCATTAACATTTTTAACAGTATTAAAGATGGTAATGCTTAAAATAATTTTCAGTACTAATAATACTGAACAAGTGCTCATAGTTTTATTTTAAAATCTTCTGATCAATCCAAAAAGGGAAACATTTAGTAGGAAAATACAAAGAGCCTCAGAAGCAAAATTAAAAAACAAGGGCTAGCTCCTACTTATTTTGCTTGTCAAGTTTTGTGTTTGGACAAAGGCTTGGCGACCATTTGACAACAATATCCAACTGAAATTGGTGTCAAAGCCCATGATAATACTTGAAATCTGAATAGCAACATCAGACGGGGGGGGGGGGCCTGATTTTCTGTAAACTTTCCCACAGTGAACTATACCCAACTCTGAGTGCTGTAATTTGAAAGCAAAGTTAGCTAGTGAAAAAGTTATAATTCTGAAATATATCTGGAGACTGTTCCAGCTAAATAGATATATAGCAGAGTTGTTTGCTCTTTTCTTTTTCTACTTTTGAACTGCCACATGCACTTTACTGTTATTCTAGTACAGTGAAACTTCTATGAGTGACCACCTCTACATAGCGACCACCTCCATTAACGACCACTTTTCTGAGGCACCGGATTTCCCCTGTATATGACTAATGTTAAAATACCTCTGGGAAAGACCATTGAAACCTCTCACAATGACCGGCAAATCCTAAACCTCAGCATTCAAAAATACAGGAATTTTTGTTAGAGAAAACTCAAAAAGAGAGAGACAACAGAAGAAAAGCAATAGGAAATAAAGTTCATATGTACACATAACAGTTTTCTCATATCAACAAAGGTGGAAAGAAACCAGAATAAGAGATTAAAATCTATTCTCCAGTGGGTCCAAACGTGTTCCTTTCTTGCTCTCTCTGCTTGGAACCTCGTTCAAGTCATAAAAAAGAGGGCGTTGTTTTTCGGACCCTAGGGAAGCTAAAGTGGCGCATGCAAATCTCAAGGCAAGTCAAGTGTGCACCTTACACTGAGGAAGGTTGATAAGAATAGAACTTTGTTAAAAGGTTGTTTCTTGGTTGCTTACTGGAGAGGGGCGTTAGAAGGGAGTATTCCTACTTCATCAGAGTGGACAAAATCTATTTTTAGTGCCTTTGAAAGCTCAAGAATTGGTTTCAGTGAATTTGTATTTTGCTTTTCATCACCATACCATACATCGCAGTCAGAATTTCGAAAAACCGAGCAATCTCACGCTCGAGAAACATGCAAAAGTCTTGAACTTACACAAGAAAGGAAAATCAGAAAGGAAATTAAAGGAAATTAGCAGTGAAAAAAAAGCTGTCAGCACAACAAACTCTAACAGAAATAGATAATCTTACCTTGTACTAATAATAAGGACACATTAATTAATTTATTTTTGCAGCTGAAAACTAAACTAGAAACTAAAGTTGTTTTAGGAAAAACAAAGACTCTGGCAGGCAAATTTTAATTTATTTTTAGTTTTGAAATAGAAAAATCATGTAAAAAGTATATTTTATATTTAAAATTTAAAAAAAATGTTTCTTTATTTAAATACATTCTTATGATAATGTTCTTGGTTAATACACTGCAGGAAGAAGGTAAATAACAACTATGGGTGCTATATTTGCATGTTCGAAAATGACCTCCAAGAGCGACCAACCTTATTAACGACCACATTTTTCAGGAATGAAGAGTGGTCGCTCCAGAGAGGTTTCACTGTATTTAAAAAACTCTTGTAGCCCTGAAGTCTTTTGGTTACAATCTCTGGGGGAAAATAGATTTGTTCAAATTGTGGCACAGCAAAACAGTCAATTGCTCTTTTTGTCCTTATACCTTAAAAAAATTATTGTTACCAGCAACGTTGTTGTTCTTATATGGTAGTGTTTTTTTTTTTCTTTTTTTTGGATTCTAAGTTTGAAATCACAAAAATGTTATTTTAATACAGATAACATTGAGGTACAGTATCGCTAAACACAGAAAAAAACTGCAGTCGAGAATTTTGACAGCATTAATACTAAGTTCATTCAGAATTATATGAGACTACTTCATAACAGGAAATACAATTTGAAACATTTTCTGTCTTTATGCAACAAATACTTTTGTGCAACAAAGTAACAATAGTAAACAGCATAACTCAAGCACAAATCAGCATACTGATTGCATTAATTTGCTTATTTGTGTTGGAGTTACCTTGTTTACTGTTTTTCTCTTTCTTGCATTAGATTTTTTTCAAAGGCAGTCTTGTTTTTTCTAGCAAAAACATCACGACAAAATTCTCCTGCACAGTGAATGGTTTTCTAATTCCAAAATTAGTTCATATAGAAATTCAATCAAATTACAAAATGAAGAACTCAAAATAATGCAAATGAAAAAGGAGGCAAAACTTCTTTAGTTTCTCCATTGCAGAAAAAAAATGTTATTGGATGACATGAAACAAAACAATTGTTCATGTTAACAAAAAATGTTAACATGAAATGTTATGGATTTCATGTTATCTTCTCCCATTAGAATCGACTAAGACTCTGAAATCAAGGGAACTGAGCTTCAAAGAAATAAAGAGTCACTGGGTACAACTGGATGTAGCGAGTATGTACGAGGGCTGTTTTTTTTTTTGTTTTTTTTCGTGCCACTAGACGGCAGGGCGAGCTGCATCGGCCAGCAATGCGCGGCAGTCGACTGCGCACCTCTCCCACTACAACCTTACTCGTTTTCGGGCGTCCAACGCCAATACCAGTTTATCTAGCGACACATAAACATGGTTACCATGATAGAGTCTCCCGCCAAGTGTGAGTTGCGAAGTGTCATTCCCTTCTTGCAAGTTGAAGGGTTATCTGCAGCAGAAATTCACCGTAGAATGAAACGAGTATACGGTGAAAATTTTATGAGCCCAGTGGGTGATTGGTATAGGAAATTTAAAGATGGACGAGGTGATATTCTTGATGAAGGGGGTCAAGGACGAAAGTCGGTCGCAAACGAAGACCTTGCTGATCGAGTTGACCAAACTGTAAGAAGCAATTGGAGGTTTACGGTTACGGACCTATCCGATCAGTTTCCTGAGAATTCAAGGTCAGCCCTATACAGTATCGTAACTGACAAATTAGGCTACAAAAAACGGCGTGAAAACCCATCTCAAATCACTGGTGGCAAACTTCTATGAAGAAGGTATTAAGAAGCTTGTACCAAGGTACGAAAAATGCCTCAATTTAAATGGCGATTATGTTGAAAAGTAACTAATAATGTACCTAACTTTTGATAATAAATTTATTTAATTACTCTCATTTGTTTTATTTTTATGCGACATCGGAAGTTGATAAAAAAACAGCCCTCGTATACTTCAATGTAAGATAAGGTTTCCTTTTCCTTGTGTTTAGAGTCAGTAAGAGAAAGTGTTGCCCACAGGTGAGTGGAGAGAATAGTAAAATTTACTACACAAGGGACTTTTTCTTGCAGAAATTGAAGCTCATTGTTGGAATAAGAAATTCACTGACTGTCTAGCCAATGATCAGTGTAAGAAATAAGAATTGAAATCTTGGTGCCATGGTGACTACTGAAACAAGCTGTCTGAGGGTCAAAGTGAAAAATCTAGATACCAATTTTGATAAAATAAACATGTATGAGGTTACCAAAAATCAAATACTATATAGAAATAAGGCAAAAATGCAGAGTCTCAAGACTGAAGAAATGCTTCTTATCTTTCTTCACATTGGCTGTGAGTTATGGTAGCTATAAGTTTTATGCACAAAAGGTTTGATTTGATCCAAAATTTAAGACGTCAAATTTGGTAAATAGGATTGGAAATTTAGACATGAAATAGAAAATTTTGGTAGCAAAATACGCCTAACAACTGCTTAGCTATAAAACTGCCAGTGATAATCGTTGTACTTTTTCCAATAGTCCTATGCAGAAGGAAGTAAAACAATTTTCCAACAGACAATTTCGAAAGTCAATGCAGGTGATAAAGAAGATGATGTTTATGAAATATCATTCTATTCTTTCCATGTGGCATTTTTTTAAATGTTTAAAATTGTAATTATTAACACAGAAGTTGCTAGATGTATTTTTTTTAATGGGGGGAGGGGGGATATCTTTTAACTAGAATGTAAAAGCAATGAAAAGGAGGGGGAATGAAGGGGAAAAAAAGAATTGAAAAGGGAAAAATTACCAGTAATTAGGATCATCAATCTTGCTCAAGAATTCATCAATTTCATCATTTGTTGCAGGCTTCATAAGCTTCTTACCTTCAATATCATAACCGATGTGAGGGAAATCATCATACCATTGCATTGGAATATTACCAACTGTGTTTCGAATGTCCTGAAAAATAATTTTTGAAGAAAAAATGAAATAACGTATGGAAGCAAAGATTCCTTTATTTTTCTGAACACGTACATATAAAATAAAATTCTTCTTTTGGATACATTTATCTTCAAAATCTTTAAAAAAGCACCTAAAAATATTTACTACATCAGCATTTTCCACTAAAGAAGTTCTATGGAAGCTATATCTTTAAAAATGGAATAATTTTATTTTTCTATCACTACACTAACTTCCTTAATTCCAGTGATGTCCAATGCCAAATTTGTTGACTGATTCCTATATAATAGTCAATTCTAAAACTAACATCTATTTTCTCTATCAGGTTGGGATTTTTTGGAAATTCCAAATTTGTAAAAATTGTAACTTTAAAACACCCTATTTTTTTCTTAAAATACCTTTTTTATCTTCTGCCTTATGCTAGTATTTATTATTTGATATAAACAGGTATGAGATTTAAAGAAGGAAATGGTGCGGGGCACAATCCCACAGTATCCGTAACCTTGAGTGAAACTTTCTAGAATACAAACCAAAGAGCCTTTTTTGTAGTTTTTTATACTTTAATTGTGAATTATTTTTATTAGAATATGAGATTTATATTTATTTTCATTTTATGATGCTAATGCTTTTGCTTAAAAATTTTCTTTATCCAATTTTGATGTCAGCGTGTAAAATATTTGCAATTTTGTCACAAGTATTGAAATTTCTTTGGATCGCTCAAACTTGTCAAGACTGTTAACAGGAGTTTTTTTTTTTCAGTTTGCCAATAATTTCTTTTTAATTTAAGTTTAATTTCAGTATTTACTCATTTTTTTTTCTTAACATACCCTGATTTTGTTGATTGAGTGGCAACATCTTCAGTGACATATGAAACAGAGCCAGTCTCATAGAATCACTAATTTTCATTTCTTTGATATCCTGATAGAAATGTGCATCCTTCTGTTTGCCATCTAAATGTCTGAAAACTATTCCTCAGAATAAAGATCAAAATTGGAAATTTTTTCTGGTCACTAGTGGGGGAGTAGAAGCAAAATTTATAAATTTATTAGCGGCCACTCCTTTTTTGCTATCGCCACTTTCTTGTTAACCAAAAAAAGTAACATAACAATAAAAAATTAGCTAACAGTAATGAAACAAAATTAAATCAGCTTTAAAACTGCCATAAAATGTAACTATTATTAGTTAAATAAAAGTTATTAATAGCATTAACATCAATCAAGAACACAGGTGGAATTGGGAAAAGTTGATGAACAAGTGGAAAGTGATAATATTTTATGGTCACCATTTTGTAAATTTAGTCGCCACACGGCAAGGCGAGTGATGGACTGGTAATTCTAATCTTTTTTACTTCAGAAAATTAAACTCATGGAACAACTTCAATTTTTGGCATTTTTACATCATGTTTATAACAATTAAGGGAAATTAGAGGAAGAAAAAATTATTTTAAGTTATCTTAACGTCAGTTTTTATTTTCAATTAAACAATTTAAAATTTTGTGTCTTACAAGAAAACCAATTGAATGGGAGGTAAGAAAATTAATTTATTGGGGCCAGAGCTAAGAACTACATAGAAGTCATTCCATATCAAAACATAAAAACTACAACCATTTTAGGACAGTGCCATTATTTGACTTTATTTTGCTTCCTCTCCTTTTCTTTTGTACTGCTCCAACAAATTAATTTAAAATGTTGAGTATTTGACATCAATCAAAGCATATACAAAAAAAAAAAAAAAAAACTATCTAAAAGCATTATCTAGCAGAAAATGCAAATAATTCTTACTTCTTCATCTGAAGTATCTTCAGCATACTCATCCACAGCAACTTGCCTTGAGCTTTCACCATTAATGGAAGCATTGCTAACATTACAAGGTTCTGCCAAGATTTTCTGATCCTGAAATACAATTTCAATCAAAAAATAAATAGCACCCATTTTCTGATCTTGAAATACAATTTCAATCAAAGAATAGCACCATCAAACTCGAATCTGGATATCCAATTGCTAAACCATCTTAAAACAGCTTGAGCATGCTACTCTTGCAGTCTACTAGTTTACTGCTCTTAACTAATGGACAGTTTTATTGTGCACCCGAAAAATAAGGAAAAAATTTGTGAAAAGGTGGTTCCTTATTCTTTTTTTAAAAAATTTAAGAGCGATTAAAATTTACTGAATACGTATAAGTTGATATAATAGGTTTATTATAATTTACTCGCAACAGTATTTTGACATAAAACTGAAGAGTTATTCTACTGATTATGATCTACGAATAAAACTTCTACTTAAAAAAATAATAAAATAAAAACAGAATAACTGATTGAATTAAATGCTCAAAACAGTTATGGTTGAACCACAAAACTCGCAGGCAATTCCTCGGTGTTAGAAGTAAAAATTGCACGAAATTTACTTTTAAAAACCAACATACTTATTGGCTAACACTTTTGAAACAGATCAAAATATTTTTTTCAAATAACATGGTGTTGGAAGTTAAAATAAGTGTTTAAAACCTATTTAAATTACTTTTAATTTTGCTATAAAATTTGAGTAATATGTTAATGACAATCAGAGGCGTGCTTAGAGTTTTAGCGGCCCTGCGCGAAATTTTTGAATAGTCGATAAATAATCATTTTTATTATTTATTTATTCTCTCCTAAAACATGACACATTTCATTATTGCACACTACAACCAGCACATAAAAATTTACAAATATTTTGACATTTTATTATAAAATTGCTACATAATGTGAATTTAAAAAAAAAAAAAAAGAAAGAAAAACAGATACAACAAAATTTGCCAAAAATAAAAATTAATTTTGAAAAAAGAAAAATCTAGAGACAAATAAATTATGATTTATTTTTAAAAAATCATTTAAAAAAAAAAAATTTACTGAAGATTAACTTTTTTTTAGCTTTCTGAGCAGCAAATCGATCAATTAAATTTGAAAAGTGTATAAAAAGAAATACATAAATCATTTTCAACCAATATTAGTGCTAGAGCATTAGTCATAGTTGAACTTCAATACGTTCTAATTAATTTAAGCTTTGAGAATGAATGCAATTAACAACATTTGGTGAAGC